>NC_084580.2:8435000-8497500 GCF_033978685.3 Nerophis lumbriciformis
CCTCCCCGGATTGTTAATAATCAAATGTAAACAATCAAATGTAGATACTTTTCTTATGCCTTCTGATCTCTCTCTCTCTCTCTATGTCCACTACTTGCTGTACATATCCTACCAAGTCAGACCTACACTGTTTCAATATCTATTTTTCTGTTCACAATTGTTGATGACTGATGATAACAACCAAACCTAACCCCCCGCCCCCTCAACACCCCGAATTGTAAATAATTCAATGTATACACCCTGATGATTATTTTGTGTGATGACTGTATTATGATGATAGTATATATGATAGTATATATCTGTATCATGAATCAATTTAAGTGGACCCCAACTTAATCAAGTTGAAAAACTTATTCGGGTGTTACCATTTAGTGGTCAATTGTACGGAATATGTACTTCACTGTGCAACCTACTGATAAAAGTCTCAATCAAAACTCAATCAATCAAACCAGAATTGGCTTTCTAAAGCTCTGCAAGCGAATGTGTGACCTGGAGGCCCAAGTATGTGAAACTTAGCAAGGCAATTTTAAAGGAAAAAAATTGTGTAGAGGATAATTATTTGCAGCAGAATTTATCGGAAATATTTCATTTTACCCAAGTTCAGTTTGTAACCAGACACATGACCAAAAGCTTGACGAGTACTCAGGGCAGACGGGACTGATTAGGAGAGATCCGAGACATAAGAAGAGGTCATCGGTGTAGAGAGACTTTCACCTGCACATTGTCATCTTCGTCTTTTTTCAAGGTTAAGAGTTTGTGGGACGTGGACAGATTTGTGAAGTGAAGTGAAGTGAATTACATTTATATAGCGCTTTTTCTCAAGTGACTCAAAGCGCTTTACTTAGATATTGGGTTTCAACCCAATATCTAAGTTACATTTAAACCAGTGTGGGTGGCACTGGGAGCAGGTGGGTAAAGTGTCTTGCCCAAGGATACAACGGCAGTGACTAGGATGGCGGAAGCGGGGATTGAACCTGCAACCCTCAAGTTGCTGGCACGGCCACTCTACCAACCGAGCTATACCGCCCCCATTTAAATGATTAATTATACATATTTGATAATAAAATGGCAAGGGTAACCATCTGGCCCTGGAGATTTACTGCTTTGTTGGTATAATGCTGAAACATTCAGTTCTGCAGCAGTGACTGGTCTCTCCAATTCCATCGCAGTGGACTGATGAACTGAGGGATGTCCAGATTTTCAAAAAAGTCATCTAGTTCAGGGGTAGAACATTGAGCAGACGAGTATAGAGATGTACAAAAATCCTTAAATATGTTATTGTGGAGGTCTTCTTGCCTCCGGGTTCCATGGACCACCAAGGCCAGACATGACTGCGACAGTTTCGTGACTTTGTTTATTTTTTCAAATAAACCTTAGTGCAGGTCGGGTCGCTTTTCAGCTACTCTTCCAACTGCTCGCTCTTCCGGTTGCTTTTCAGCCTCCCGCGTCTTCGTCTGTGTCTTGCTCTCTGTCGCTTTCGCTCATCATGCACCTTCTGCCCCTCTCCTCTCGGCTGTTGCCCTTTTACACAGCGAGAGGTGGGCCATCTAGGTACCTGACGCTCGTCTCGGAGCCGGCCGCGGCGTGCCCCGCCTCGCTGCAGGTCCGCCGGCCACACCTCCTCACAGTTATTTATCTCAAGATCATCAGTGGTTACACCTGATTCCGTTTGAAGCTGCGTAATACGATGGGATGCCGATATGTGGCATAAATTATTATTTTGCTGGCCTTGTTGCCATATTCAAAGAACTGGGATCTTGAGTGCAGCGTTTGTTCAGTGGCGCGATCTGACATAAGAAAATCCAGTTCCTTCTGTAAAGAGAGCCTTTCCTTGTAAACATCTGGGTTTTGAGAGACAGCATAAGAGTTGTCTACCAAGGATATACGTCATGTCAGCTTAGTTCCTGAGTCTTTTCTCATAACTTGTATAAGAGATAATCTCCCCTCAATGTACGCCTCCAGCGTCTCCCTTAGCACGGAAGCCGACACCTTGGGTGTCTTGTTTGAGAGTATGAGGAAATCTATTTGACGTTAAAGTCCTCATTTAAGAGTAATCAGCAATTAAGACACCACAGTGAATGTGAGGTTGTTAGGGTTTAACGCGTATATGCATTAAAATTGGAGCATGATCCGAGATAACAATTGCATCGTATTTGCATGTTGGTATACATGAAAGTAAATTGTTGTCAACTAAAAAGTAATGAATACGGGTGAAGGTCTGATGAACGTGAGAAAGGAATGAATATTGCCTTTTTATAGGATTCATAAAGAAACAGAAAATTTCTCCATAAAAGACTGGATTACCTTCACCGATCTTGATGGTGGACAAATTTTGGGTGATGAGCGATCAAGCCAACAGTCAAGGTCTCCTCCTAATGTTAAATAGTCATTGACAAATCAGAAAAATGTGTTTGAAAAAAGGTGTCATCATCATAGTTGAGGGCATAAACATTTACGGGGAGGGCTACTGGAGTGTTTGAATCTGAGACGTAACGATAACATACCACACATTGGGGTCAGAAATTTGATTTGAGAGTATAAAAAAGGAACAGAATAACAGCACCCCTTGATTTACACAAAAAATGTAAAAATGAAGAATCCTCATCTCAACTTCAAGTGTTCAGCAGGTTTAAGATGAGTCTACTGCAGAAAGATGACATGAGCACCCATATGGCGAAGATGGTGTAGCACTAGGGATGTCCGATAATGGCTTTTTGCCGATATCCGATATTGGACAATATCGGAATATCGGAAAACAACCCAAACATAGGGGCATTTTTCTTCGATAAAGGCTAAATGGCGCCCAGTACCAAATGAGAACAGGCGCTGTTCTTATATACACATTCGAATAATAGTCATTTTGACAAAACGGACAAAGAACATAGCAACAACACTATCTGAGCAAGGCAAAATTTTTAAAAACTTAAAATAGTAGTAGGGATGTCCGATATTGGCTTTTTGCCGGTATCCGATATTCCGATATTGTCCAACTCTTTAATTACCGATATCAACCGATATATACAGTCGTGGAATTAACACATTAGTATGCCTAATTTGGACAACCAGGTATGGTGAAGATAAGGTACTTTAAAAATAAATAAATAAATAAAGATAAATAAATTAAAAACATTTTCTTGAATAAAAAAAAAGTAAAACAATATAAAAACAGTTACATAGAAACTAGTAATTAATGAAAATGAGTAAAATTAACTGTTAAAGGTTAGTACTATTAGTGGACCAGCAGCACGCACAATCATGTGTGCTTACGGACTGTATCCCTTGCAGACTGTATTGATATATATTGATATATAATGTAGGAACCAAAATATTAATAACAGAAAGAAACAACCCTTTTGTGTGAATGAGTGTGAATGGGGGAGGGTTGGTGCACTAATTGTAAGTGTATCTTGTGTTTTTTATGTTGATTTAATTAAAAAAAAAAAAAAAAAAAAAAAACGATACCGATAATATCCGATATTACATTTTAACCCATTTATCGGCCGATAATATCGGCCTGCCCCGACATCTCTTAATAGTAGTCATGTTAACAAAAATGAGCCCAGAGCAAATCCAGTAGCAACACTATCTGAGTGAGGAAGAACAAGCCTGACAAGTATCCAGATAAACACCCACCGGGCCCGGGGACAGCCTAGGCCGGAGGCGGTAGATGCCCACAGCAACCAGGATCAACATGGGACCAAAGAAGGAGCACTCTCCTGATGAGGGTGAGGAAATAAGGAGAGCGCTTGAATTTCTGACAGTGGAGGTATTAACTGTCAAGCAGTACCAACGGACAATTATGCAGCTGGTGGAGGAGGTAAATACTCTGCGCGTCAAGAATGACGCAAAAGAACAACAAATACAGCAATTAACGGACCGGGCTTCACATTAAGCCCTGTTCATATGCTCGGGCTGTGGCCGCCAATGGTGGAGAGGAGCCCGGGAATTTGGACAACATCTCCACGGGAGAGGCAAGTGGCCTTGTGGTTAGAGTGTCCACCCGAAGATCGGTATGGCGTGAGTCCAAACCCCGGCCGAGTCATACCAAAGACTATAAAAATGGGACCCATACCTCCCTGCTTGGCACTCAGCATCAAGGGTTGGAATTGGGGGTTAAATCACCAAAAATGATTCCCGGGCACGGCCACCGCTGCTGCTCACTGCTCCCCTCACCTCCCAGGGGGTGAACAAGGGGATGGGTCAAATGCAGAGGACACATTTCACCACACATTGTGTGTGTGTGACAATCATTAGTTAAAGTTAAAGTACCAATTATTGTCACACACGCACACACACACTAGGTGTGGCGAAATTATTCTCTGCATTTGACCCATCACCCTTGATCACCCTTGAGGTGAGGGGAGCAGTGAGCAGCAGCGGTGGGCGCGCCCGGGAATCATTTTTTGTGATTTAACCCCCAATCCCAACCCTTGATGCTGAGTGCCAACTTTAACTTAAAAGAAGAAGGATGGATCGTTACCAGCCGTAATAATGAGGTTTGTCAATAGAAAATATAAGACTGCATTACTAAAACAAGGGAGGATCAGACGTGTACATTGTCAAGTTATGTTTTGTTTGTTTGTTTGTGCTCTCCCCTAACTTGAAAAGGGTTTTTACTTTTTGACCAGGGGTTACACTGGGACTTCACTCTTTGTTTTAATCAAATGATGAGACAAATCTCTGTTTCTCCTTTTATTTTGGACTTGATTGTCTCTTTTTTCATTAAATAATTGTAAAGGTGAAAAACCTTTGGAAAAAGTGGACAAATACAAAAGCAATTAGGGACCAATATAAACAAATTACAATAAACCATTTTTTGTTTTTTGTTTTTTTGTCCTGTCCAGCTTCTCAGGCAAATCATATAGTTGATATAGATTCCCATATCGGCTGTTCAGATTTACTTTACAAAAGAGAAGTGTAGGATACTTCTCTTGTTGCCTTATTTGTATTTGACTTTATTAAATGGATTTATATTATCATTTGGTTCAGCCGGGCCGTAGCAGGAGTCGATAGAAAGAGGAAAAAAAGGAAGACAGAGGGGGAAATTGTGGGGACAAGAGGGGGATTAGACAGAGACAAAAACAACAACAAACACAACAACAACAATAGAGCAACATCAGCAAATACGACATGTACGCATATGATGGTAAAAGTGATAGCAAATAAGCGGTTCGCGAAAATAAGAAATAATACAGAAATGACAATGAGCATTATTACACTACAAATGGAGCAATACAAATACCAATAGAAATAGCACTATTGATAATGAACAATACCAATAATTTACCTTTATTATCAACAATACAGTTGTTCAAATGCAACAATACATATACGTAATAACTAGAGATACAAAAGAATGCAGAAAAATGGAGGGGAAGAAAGAGAAGCAACCTACATTAACCTTGTAGCTTGTTATAGTAACAATAGGTTAAGCTTTGTCAGTGTGCCACATGTTATACCCAGTTTACCCTAGGGCAACAACGTTAATATATGTTTGATGAAACGTGATTATGTGCATGAGTGTACGTATGCATATGTACTTGTATATGTACAGTATGTGTATATGTGTTTGTACAGTGAATGTATATGTACAGAATGTGTATGTTTGCATATTGAATGTGCGTGTGGATGTACGAACTTTGAGTATGTAAATATTAGTGATGGGTCCGGCAACACCGATGCATCGGCGCATGCGTCGAGCTCATAGAGCAAAACCCTGCGTCGGTGCGCGTACCGCTTTTAGAAAGTCACGTGACCGATCATGAGCTGTTTCTGTCACGTGACCAATACGCAAACTGTGTCGCACTGTCGCCTCCTCTGTGCCTTGTGAGCGGGTCTTTTCTACAGCCGGAGAAATAATAACTAAGAAGAGAAATCGACTAAAATGTAATACGTTGGAAAAACTGTTTTTTTAAATAAAAATGTGTAAAAAAAAAAAAAAAAAAAAAAAAATTCCCAGTCCACAAGCATCCTCATTCACAACACATTCTCTTAGATTTCCATGTTATGATACATGTTCACATTATTTGACTGTATCTAAAAAAGATACAAATATATTTTTATTTAAATGAAGATATGAAATCTTCTTAAATGTAATACAATGACTTGGTTTGTATTATTGTACATACTAGGTCATAAAATCAGTGTCAGTTGAGTCGGTCCATAGGTTGCCTGTAGGGATTTTTAATGTCCAGCAGATGTCAGTATTTAGTGACACAGTATCGACACAGTATCAATACAGTTTTGCAATGTGTCGAAACGCTTCATGACGCCTCATCAACCCATCACTAGTAGATACCTATGTATGTATGTATGTATGTATGTATGTATGTATAAATACAAAAGCAATTAGGGACCAATATAAACAAATTACAATAAACCATTTTTTAAAGTAAAAGTGTTTCCAAAAGTACATATAGTGACGCTTAACAGCTTGGATTTGGCATTTAAACATTTAACAACCACTTGGCAATTAAAATAAATTCAACATATGAAATCAAACATCAAAATAATATACCATCAGCCACGTACTGGTCTCTGTAAACAGTTGGGCTTCACTGCATTTGGCAAATTCTCCTAGGGCAGTGACTGGAGCTGCAGACTTAAAGGGAGCGGATTTGATTGCTTCAGGTGAAAGCCTTCCTGATTGCTAGATGGTCTTCAGCTGTTGGGAAATGTTGCCTGTAATTCCAGTTCTGTCCTCTCTAAACCCTTTCGGTCTGCAACATTTTCATTTTCAATCTATGAATGTACAACTGTTTGTTTATTTTGTTGACCATTGACCGAAGAATAATAAAACTAAAAGTGCTTTGACACTATTTCCACATTCACCCATTCACACACTGATGGCGGGAGCTGCCATGCAAGGCCCTAACCACGACCCATCAGGAGCAAGGGTGAAGTGTCTTGCTCAAGGACACAACGGGCGTGAACCAGGAACCCTCAGGTTGCTGGCACGGCCACTCTACCAACAGTGCCACGCCGTCCCCAATACGATCAAAGAAATAAACACAACCATGACACAAACAAACAACACTCAATCAGACAGAGAATTTATAACCTTTTCCGGCATCGATCATAATAGTATGGAATTGGACAGAGCTATAGATCCAGACCCAATTTTTTTTTCTCACATTGTCAATAATTCTTTATATAATAATTATATAATTATATAATAATTCTTTATATTTTACAAACCCTGTTTCCATATGAGTTGTGTTAGATGTAAATATAAACGGAATACAATGATTTGCAAATCATTTTCAACCCATATTCAGTTGAATATGCTACAAAGACAACATATTTGATGTTCAAACTGATAAACTTTTTTTTTTTTTGCAAATAATCATTAACTTTAGAATTTGATGCCAGCAACACGTGACAAAGAAGTTGGGAAAGGTGGCAATAAATACTGATAAAGTTGAGGAATGCTCATCAAACACTTATTTGGAACATCCCACAGGTGAACAGGCAAATTGGGAACAGGTGGGTGCCATGATTGGGTATAAAAGTAGAATCCATGAAATGCTCAGTCATTCACAAACAAGGATGGGGCGAGGGTCACCACTTTGTCAACAAATGCATGAGCAAATTGTTGAACAGTTTAAGAAAAACCTTTCTCAACCAGCTATTGCAAGGAATTTAGGGATTTCACCATCTACGGTCCGTAATATCATCAAAGGGTTCAGAGAATCTGGAGAAATCACTGCACGTAAGCAGCTAAGCCCGTGACCTTCAATCCCTCAGGCTGTACTGCATCAACAAGCGACATCAGTGTGTAAAGGATATCACCACATGGGCTCAGGAACACTTCAGAAACCCACTGTCAGTAACTACAGTTGGTCGCTACATCTGTAAGAGCAAGTTAAAACTCTCCTATGCAAGGCGAAAACCGTTTATCAACAACACCCAGAAATGCCGTCGGCTTCGCTGGGCCTGAGCTCATCTAAGATGGACAAAGTGGAAAAGTGTTCTGTGGTCTGACGAGTCCACATTTCAAATTGTTTTTGGAAACTGTGGACGTCGTGTCCTCCGCACCAAAGAGGAAAAGACCCATCCGGATTGTTATAGGCGCAAAGTTGAAAAGCCAGCATCTGTGATGGTATGGGGGTGTATTAGTGCCCAAGACATGGGTAACTTACACATCTGTGAAGGCGCCATTAATGCTGAAAGGTACATACAGGTTTTGGAGCAACATATGTTGCCATACAAGCAACGTTACCATGGACGCCCCTGCTTATTTCAGCAAGAATATGCCAAGCCACGTGTTACATCAACGTGGCTCCATAGTAAAAGAGTGCGGGTACTAGACTGGCCTGCCTGTAGTCCAGACCTGTCTTCCATTGAAAATGTGTGGCACATTATGAAGCCTAAAATACCACAACGGAGACCCCCGGACTGTTGAACAACTTAAGCTGTACATCAAGCAAGAATGGGAAAGAATTCCACCTGAGAAGCTTAAAAAATGTGTCTTTTCAGTTCCCAAATGTTTACTGAGTGTTGTTAAAAGGAAAGGCCATGTAACACAGTGGTGAACATGCCCTTTCCCAACTACTTTGGCACGTGTTGCAGCCATGAAATTCTAAGTTAATTATTATTTGCAAAAAAAAAATAAAGTTTATGAGTTTGAACATCAAATATCTTGTCTTTGTAGTACATTCAATTGAATATGGGTTGAAAAGGATTTGCAAATCATTGTATTCCGTTTATATTTACATCCAACACAATTTCCCAACTCATATGGAAACGGGGTTTGTACAACACCAACATTAATTCCAATAACAAACTGTCAATTATTCATATCAACTGCAGAAGCTTGTATGCTAATTTCAACAATGTGAAATCATTTTTGGAATAATTTAAAGAACTCTTCAAAATTATCTCTGTATTAGAGACATGGATGGATACAAAAAAAGGAACGGACTTCGAACTAGAAGGATATGAACTCAATTACATTGATAGAGTCAATAAGAATGGAGGCAGGGTTGCGGTGTATGTGATGAAGGACTTTCGCTACAAGGTGGTAAAAAAAACATGTCACTGGCTATTGACAATGTTTTAGAATGTACAACCATTGAGATATATCATGATAGAAGCAAAAATGTATTGATCAGTTGTATATATAGGGAACCCAACTCAAGTTTTGAAGGATTTGAGGACTGGATTAACGGAACTTTCAATGAAATCAGTCAAAAAGGACTTTTCTTATGTGGAGACTTCAATATTGATCTGTTGAAAGTCACAGTGCAACACTTAATGACAATATATTTACTAATGTCTTTGATAATAATACAAGTGGACTGTTAACAACCGACATCAGCGACCATCTGCCAGTTTTTACCATTTATGATGGGAACTACAGGAAGAAGAACATTGACAAAAAAGACATTTCAAACACTATGCACAGAGGAAGGAATGATTTATTTTAAGAAGGATCTGAGGAAACAAATTTGGGACAATGTGTACAATGAAGATGATGTAGGTGATGCACTTTTCTAACACTCTATGATAAACATTGTCCATGGAAAGAACTTAGTAAGAAGCAAAAGAAAAACAACACACCATGGATGACAAAAGGACTGAAAAATGGTTGTCACTAAAAAAATACATGATATCGAATAGTTATAACACAGAGATCTATAGAGGCAGAAAATACGTATAAGAAATATAAAAACAAGTGAATTAGTATACTACGAACATGTAGGAAAGAATATTCCAGTCAATTATTAAACAAGAACAGAAACAACATGAATGCAACATGGGGCATCCTAAATAGCATCATTAAAAATGGTGCTAAGAAAGATTACCCTCAGTACATTCTCGATGGAAATACAAAATATGAACCAAATAATTGAACGATTTAATGAGTACTTTGTGAATATCAGAACAAATCTGGAACAAAGAATTCCAAATGCAGATGATGGGTCAGTTGAGGACTTGAGTGCGATCATAGACAGAAATCCCAATTTGATGTTTCTTAAAGGCCTACTGAAATGCGATTTTCTTATTTAAATGGGGATAGCAGGTCCATTCTATGTGTCACACTTGATCATTTCGTGATATTGCCATATTTTTGCTGAAAGGATTTAGTAGAGAACATCGACGATAAAGTTCGCAACTTTTGGTCGCTGATAAAAAAGCCTTGCCTGTACCGGAAGTAGCAGACGATATGCGCGTGACGTCACAAGTTGTGGAGCTCCTCACATCTGCACATTGTTTACAATCATGGCCACCAGCAGCGAGAGCGTTTCGGACCGAGAAAACGACGATTTCCCCATTAATTTGAGCGAGGATGAAAGATTCGTGGATGAGGAAAGTGAGAGTGAAGGACTAGAGGGCAGTGGGAGCGATTCAGATAGGGAAGATGCTGTGAGAGGCGGGTGGGACCTGATATTCAGCTGGGAATGACTAAAACAGTAAATAAACACAAGACATATATATACTCTATTAGCCACAACACAACCAGGCTTGTATTTAATATGCCACAAATTAATCCCGCATAACAAACACCTCCCCCCTCCCGTCCATATAACACGCCAATACAACTCAAACACCTGCACAACACACTCAATCCCATAGTCCAAAGTACTGTTCACCTCCCCAAAGTTCATACAGCACATATATTTCCCCAAAGCCCCAAAGTTACGTACGTGACATGCACATAGCGGCACGCACGTACGGGCAAGCGATCAAATGTTTGGAAGCCGCAGCTGCATGCGTACTCACGGTACCGTGTCTGCGTATCCAACTCAAAGTCCTCCTGGTAAGAGTCTCTGTTGTCCCAGTTCTCCACAGGCCAATGGTAAAGCTTGACTGTCATCTTTCGGGAATGTAAACAATGAAACACCAACTGTGTTTGTGTTGCTGCAGTCGGCCGCAATACACCGCTTCCCACCTACAGATTTCTTCTTTGCTGTTTCCATTGTTCATTGAACAAATTGCAAAAGATTCACCAACACAGATGTCCAGAATACTGTGGAATTTTGCGATGAAAACAGACGACTTAATAGCTGGCCACCATGCTGTCCCAAAATGTCCTCTAAAATCCGGGATGTCACATGCCGGCGTTATCATACCGAGACGTTTTCAGCAGGATATTTTGCGCAAAATTTAAAATTGCACTTTAGTAAGCTAACCCGGCCGTATTGGCATGTGTTGCAATGTTAAGATTTCATCATTGATATAAAAACTATCAGACTGCGTGGTCGGTAGTAGTGGGTTTCAGTAAGCCTTTAAGAATGTGACAAAAGAATACTGTAAAAAAAATTTAAATCCAAGACCTTAACCGACTGTCACGGAATAGATATGGTAACGATAAAAAAGGTTATAGAAGAGATTTCAGAACCTCTAACATATATCAGCAACCTATCATTTGAAACAATCAAATTCCCAGATAAAATGAAAATAGCAAAAGTCGTACCAATTTATAAAACTGGAGACAAACACCAGTTTACCAAATACAGAACTGTTTCACTACTTCCACAATTATCCAAAACCATAGAAAAACTATTCAATAACCCATTAGATACATTTATCAACACAAGTGGAACGCTCGTGGAGAACCAATATGGATTCTGAGCAAATATCTCAACATCGATAGCATTAATCGAAATAACAAAATAAATTAACAATGCAATAGATGGTACAGAATGTGCGGCCGCAGTATTCATGGATCTTACAAAAAAGCATTTGACACAATTAATCATGATATTTTAATTAAAAAATGTGAACGTTATGGCAACGTTATGGCATCAAAAAGTTGGTCTTGAACTGGGTAAGAAGCTACTTAACCAACAGGAAGCAATACGTGAAGATAGTTGAAAATATGTCAACACAGCTAGATATATCTTGTGGTGTACCCCAGGGATCAATACTGGGACCAAGATTGTTTAATCTTTATACAAATGACATTTGTAAAGTCACAAAGGACTTGAAGTTAGTCTTATTTGCAGATGATACAACTGTGTTTTGTTCAGTAGAGAACACAAAGAAGCTAATACAAATAATAACAGAATAAATTAATAAATTAAAAAGATGATTTGACAAAAACAGACTTTAAATCTCAGTAAAACTATAATAATGCTATTTGGTAACAGTAGAAGAGAGTACTATACACAAATACAAATAGACGGAGTAAATATTGAAAGGGTAAAATAAACTAGATTTTTGGGTGTAATAATAGATGATTCAAATTAACTGGAAATCACATATACAAAATATACAACATAAGGTGGCAAGAAACATTTCAATAATGAACAAAACAATATATGTCCTGGACCCAAAATCAGTTCATATTCTCTACTGCTCACTAGTGTTACCATATCTGAGTTATTGTGTAGAAATATGGGGAAATAACTACAAATGTGCGCTTCATTCACAAACTGTGTTACAAAAAAGATCAATTAGAATAATACATAATGTTGGATATAGAGAACATACAAAGCCTGTATTTATCGAGTCAAAAATATTCAAGTTCAACGATTTGGTAAAATTGCAAACAGCTAAAATTATGTACACAGCAAACTACCACCTGCTACACAAGAATGTACAACAATTCTTCTCAACTAAAGAGGAGAAATATAATCTTATGACCTTTTTTTTTTTTTCCCCCAACATGGTGCCGCTGTAGTGGTTGCTGTTGGCAGGAGCTCTGTGCTCTTGTGTCATCCTTTTGTGCTCCTGATGTTTCCCTCTTGTTTTCATGTGGGGTTTTTTTGCCCTTTGGTCCAGGACCCTTTGGGACTGTGTGACAAGGGATGGCACTTTTGTGACTTCTGCGGTGCTTTTTTGTGAACTTCTGGATCTGCCTCCCGGGAATCTTTTGACCATGGAGACCAGCTGCTGGGTCTCCATGGTGGGCCACATCAGAGTCCATTTGGAGAGACTGGAGGAGATGCGGATGAAGAGACAGGGCTGCGGAGCTGACGCTGAGCGCCAGGATGTCAGGACTTGGTCCTTGGGCTTTGTTTTTCCGGAAGGCAACGGAAAGTTGGCTCGGGCGAGACGGGAATGTGAGTACATGATTTATTAAACACTATCAAAAAAGAACAAACGAAAGGTGCGCACAAGGGCGGAGGTACAAAACTTGGCTAATGAAAACAAAAGACTTGCACAAAGGCAAAAAGCTATAAACATGAAACAAAAACTTACTTGGCATGGGACTGTGAACATGGCATGAAGAAGAGTGATCATAAAGAGTGATGTTGCCAGAAAGACAGCCTGGCAACTCGAAGCTTAAATAATAGTGACATGATTAGTGAAAACAGGTGCGTGACTCAAAACGTGAAACAGGTGCGTGACATGACAGGTGAAAACCAATGGTTGCTATGGTGACAAAACAAGAGAGTGAAACCAGGAACTAAAAAGCGTCCAAAAAACAAACAGCACATGGCCAAACAAAAACATGATCAACACCATACTTGCCAACCTTGAGACCTCCGATTTCGGGAGGTGGGGGGTAGGGGCGTGGTCGGGGGTTGGGCAGGGCGTGGTTGGGGGCGTGGTTAAGAGGGGAGGAGTATATTGACAACTAGAATTCACCAAGTCAAGTATTTCATATATATATATATATATATATATATATATATATATATATATATATATATATATATATCCTGAAAATATGTAAACAAAACTGTGTTTAGATAATTGATACTTCAAACTTGCATAAATAAATATTAAGGAATATAACATAACTTGACTTCTGAGAGCTTCAAAATGTAATGAATAAAATGCTAAAGTTGTTGATAAACAAGCAATTATTTTAATAATTAAATATGGTCATTTTAAATGAATTATTATGATAATTTAAAATTAATTATTTCAAATATGTTTATTTTAATGTATAATTCTATGGCTGGATGTAATGAGTCAGAAAAAATACAAATAAAAATACAATTCATTTTGAAGTTTTTAGCAAAATATAGTAAAAATGTATTTAGTTTGTTTTTTTTAATTAATAAATATATTTATTTTTAGGTAAGATAAACATAATAATACAATTTATCTCTAGTCTGGATGATTTAGTTCTTGTCACCCTGTTGTCCTCCCGTCAGGTCCGCATGGAGCTGGAGGGGGTGTGGCCTCCAGCTGCGGCTGAAAATCGGGAGATTTTCTGGATAATATTTGTCTCGGGAGGTTTTCGGGAGAGGCGCTGAATTTCGGGAGTCTCCCAGAAAATTCGGGAGGGTTGGCAAGTATGATCAACACAGACATGACACAGGACGGACAAGCTTCACAGTGTCTTGGCTGAATGAGCAGGTATCGGACACCTCGGTCTCTTTGGATGCATCCTCGCTCATCCATGCAGACTGGACACTGGCCAAGAGTTAGTGGGCGGCCGAGGGTGGAGTCTTGGTTGCTTTGTTGGGTCTGCTCCTGTCTCTGGCCATGCTCCCCCCACCCCAGCAGACGATGGCGTGGAACACCACAGACGCCACCTTCATGCCCAAAGTTTTCTTTTAGAAGGTGCGGTGTGCTTCATATTAAATGTTTTTACGTGACGTCACCAACCAGGAAGTTGGCCATGGTGGAGGAAAGTAACAAAATAGCGTCTGTGAGAAGGATTGTTCCCGCCTTTGCTAGAGTTACTGTAAATCAGGGCTATTCAACTACATAATGAAGAGGGCCACAGTTTCAAGAGCCCAAGGGCTCAGGGGCCAGACATTGAAATGTGGATGATTCGTCAGAAAGTGCCTCCGCAAGTTGTATTTCTTTAAGACTGTGTTTACTTAATTGCAAAGTAAACACATCGGCTTTCAATCTCCACTGTCAATAAATGCATTATTCCTTCCTCGCTACTCGTTTCCAGTGTGTGCTACTAGTTAACAGTATGAAAAAAGAGAAGCTCTAATTTTTATTGATTGATGTTCCTTCCTTTGAAACATTTTATTTCCTCAGTTTTATTTCTTTACACTTCTTCCTTCATTTAGATTTGTAAAACTGAAAATATAAACATAAAATAAACATAACAAAAGTATAACATCCGTTGTGTATTTTGAATAATTAATGTCCATTGTGTGTTTCACATACATAAAATACAAGATTTAGTGTTAATATATTCACACAATAAACTACACATATAGACTTCTTTTTATTGTCATTCAAATTTGAACTTTACAGCACAGATAAGAACTAAATTTTGTTACATAAGCTTATATATATACATATAGAAATTACACAACATTCACACACCAAACATTGTATGTGACTTATCACTATTCGCGTTGTCGCCCTCTACTATCAGGCTAGAATTAAGGTTTTAGAATGGCCTTCCAAAAGTCCTGACTTAAACCCCATTGAGAACATGTGGACAATGCTGAAGAAACAAGTTCATGTCAGAAAACCAACAAATTTAGCTGAACTGCACCAATTTTGTCAAGAGGAATGGTCAAAAATGTAACCAGAAGCTTGCCAGAAACTTGAGGATGGCAAGCAAAAGCGCCTTATTGCAGTGAAACTTGCCAAGGGACATGTAACCAAATATTAACATTGCTGTATGTATACTTTTGACACAGCAGATTTGGTCACATTTTCAGTAGACCCATAATAAATTCATAAAAGAACCAATCTTCATTAATGTTTTTTGTGACCAACAAGTATGTGCTCCAATCACTCTATCACAAAAAAATAAGAGATTTGCAGAATTTTTTGGAAACTCAAAACAGCCATGACATTATGTTTTTTACAAGTGTATGTAAACTTTTGACCACGATTGTGTATATATATATATATGTATATTTTTTTTCTAATTTTTCGTATATACAGCCCTTGGACGGGGAAAGTTTGGACACCCCTACCTAGGGGTGTAACGGTACGTGTATATGATTTGAACCGTTTCGGTACGGGGGCTCCGGTTCGGTTCGGAGGTGTACCGAACGAGTTTCCACACGGACATATTAAGTAGCGTAACGCACGTTGTGTAAACAATGCACACCGAGGCACAACACAAGCATGCTAGCAGCTAACGGGCTACAATAGACTGACCATACGTCCTCTTTTCACCGGACATATCCTCTTTTGCAGGGCTGTCAGGGCGGAGTTTCTTAAATGCCTCAAATGTCCGGCATTTTGAGTTAGGGTTGCGTGTATTTTCAATGTACGTTCAGGGTTAAGAAGGGGTTAAAAACAAAACAAATTGTGCGCGCAGCAGCATTGGTGAGGGAGGGGCAGAGACAGAGAGAGCGAGAGAGTTATGATAAACGCGCATGCGTCGCCCGGCTCTGCTTTTTATCCATAGATTTATTAGATTTAATTTTTTATTATCTATAGCAGGGTTGTCAAAAGTGTGCCCCGGAGGCCATTTGCGGCCCACAGCTAATGTTTTAAAGGCCCACGGCACATTCTAAAAATACTATTAATATAAACAAAAACATAACAAAAGTGAAATAAAAAAGCTTAAAGGTTAAATGTAATTTAGAAAAAGTTGCAATGTTGACTAATAAAACAAAGCTGTTTTTTTTTTTCTATCAAACTGTCATTGCTGAAAACATAATATTGAATCAAAATCAATGTTATTATGAATTATTGACCTATCCTTACTTCACATCAAATATCCCACTAGGAAAAATATTTTTGCTGGAAGATTTTGCAAATTTGGTAAATAAATAACCCAAAAATTTATATTTTGTTGTTTTCTTACTGTACCGAAAATGAACCGAACCGTGACCTCTAAACTGAGGTACGTACCGAACCGAAATTTTTGTGTACCGTTACACCCCTTCCCCTACCCTAACGCTAAAAACATGTCTGTTATTATTTGAGGGATTCGAGCAAAAATGACACTTCGTGCATGTTATCACTATTGTTTATTTGAGGATAGCACCACATTAAACCAGCCTGAGATGCTTAAAAAAATCGGATTTGTGTGCACATCTATGTCCTGATTGTGTATTTAGTTGCGAGGGTGTCAGGAAGTAGACTTCAGCCACTCCGTCAGAGAAGGTTTATCTGTGATGCTCCAAAGCTCTGTCAGTAACTTCTTATTTTTCCTGGAGAGACAAAAACAACACATATCATCAAGCTGAGACCCACATACAGGGCACACACACACACACACACACCTATGCGTCCGTGTGTCCTGCGTACTCAGTTGTGGCTTCACTCCAACAAAGTACAAACAATTCATATAGGAAGGATTACACTGATGAGGGTGTAAGGCTTTGTGTGTGTTTTTAGATGGACAGTTCATATAGTGAGGATTACTTACACAGAACTCCCAGCAGGCCGTCAGGATGTACACATTAACACGTGTTGGGAGCGGGAAAGGTCATATGTTGGCTTTTTTTAAATATATATATATATATATAAAACAATTTTGCTGATCAACCATTATAAATTAGATTTTCTTTAATTTATGTTTGGCAACAATATAGTGTCATTATAGGATTTTTTAAAACAATATTGAATAACTCTCAGGGTCACACTATACATTAGAGGAGTGTTGCCCAAAATCTAACCCATCCATCCATTTTCTACCGCTTATCCCTTTCAGGGTCACGGGGGGTCGCAGGAGCCTATCTTAGCTGCATTTGGGCGGAAGGCGGGGTACATCCTGGACAAGTCGCCACCTCATCGCAGGGCCAACACAGATAGACAGACAACATTCACACACTAGGGCCAATTTAGTGTTGCCAATCAACCTAGAAATCTAACTTTTATGCTCAAATGTAAACAGTTTAAAAATGCTTTTAGTATGTTTGTTGCGTGTGTCTCCAATAGAGTGGGTGTCTCCACTTTTTTCATATACACTCAAACTAAAGATGTTACGATCAGGGCTTTATGCTGCCGTTTCCGATCATCCATGAATGAGATTAGTCGATACCAATACCCAACCATCCATCCATTTTTTCTACCGCTTATCCCTCTCGGGGTCGCTGGAGCCTATCTCAGCTGCATTCAGGCGGTAGGCGGGGTTCACCCTGGACAAGTCGCCACCTCATCGAAGGGCCAACACAGATACCGATACATGTATTAACTGTACACTTTTGAATGTATTCATGGTAAGTGTTACTGACAGATTAAAAATATAAACAGAATATTTAAACTAGATGAGGCAATTCCTGAAGGAATTGCGTGTGAATGCTCCAAAGCTGAAGTTGAACTGAAATCCTGGAAAAAAAATTTAGAATTGTTGAACTAGAGCACACAATTTCCCAAACAGGATGAATATTTTGAAGTTGGAACAGTTTGAAT
Source organism: Nerophis lumbriciformis (assembly GCF_033978685.3). NCBI lineage: Eukaryota > Metazoa > Chordata > Actinopteri > Syngnathiformes > Syngnathidae > Nerophis > Nerophis lumbriciformis. The sequence goes on from NC_084580.2 coordinate 8,453,193, forward strand.
CAGATGAACGGGGACGGCGTGGCGCAGTGGAAGAATGGCCGTGCGCGACCCGAGGGTCCCTGGTTCAATCCCCACCTAGTACCAACCTCGTCATGTCCGTTGTGTCCTGAGCAAGACACTTCACCCTTGCTCCTGATGGGTGCTGGTTAGCGCCTTGCATGGCAGCTCCCTCCATCAGTGTGTGAATGTGTGTGTGAATGGGTAAATGTGGAAGTAGTGTCAAAGCGCTTTGAGTACCTTGAAGGTAGAAAAGCGCTATACAAGTACAACCCATTTGTTTATTTATTTATATGAAAAATGTGGGAGTTGTGGAACTTTGAAGAATGTCCCATTGATTTCAATGGGAGATTCCCAAAAATGTGGGAATTTCGGGAAAAGCGGGAATTTTTTGGATAATGGTAAAAAAAAAAATGGTCCGAATGAGTTGAAATGGTTGGTGTTGGAATGTTTCAAATCGGTCGAGAAATGTTGAAGTAGTAACGTGTTGAATTGAGAAATGGTATTACAGATTTCTTGGAAAACCGGGAATTTTTCCAGTTCTAAAAACAACTTTGTTTTTTGTCCTGTTTAAAAGAGGAATGTTTTGACAGTGTAACGGTTGAAATGCGTTGAAAAAAGGGATTGAAAAAAAAGGGAATTCTGGGAATTCCTGGAATTTTTTTTAACTTGAAAAAAATGATAGTTTAAATTTCCAGGATGAGCGGAATGTGTTGAAGGTGGAATGGTTTGAATTGGTTGACAAATTTGGAAATGGTGGAAGTTTGAAAAATGGCCAATTCATTTTGAGTGGGAAAAATGTCCCGGAAAACCTGGAATTCTGGGAAATCTGGGAATTTTTGGAATTTGTCAAGGAAAAACCCGCGATACCCGAATAGGTTGAACAGTTTGAAGTTGGAACGGTTTGAATCGGATGAAAAATGTGGAATGTAGAGCGCGCCGAAATCTGGAAAAGAAGACGAAGAAGGAGAAGAAAAAAAGATGAATTTTGGTGTAGAAAACCATATGTGAATGCTTTGGAGCATTCTCACAATAAACTAGGTGGCCACTTGCCCGTGTGCAGCTGGGATAGGCTCCAGCACCCCACGCAACCCCGGAAGGGACAAGCGGTAGAAAATGGATGGATGGATAGTTCCTTATTCTTTTTTAATGACATAACGTTGTTTGATCAAAACAAAGTCAATAGCACACGATAACTAAAGAGAAGTTAAACTACTAACTACTATTCTTTGAAATCCTTTAGTCTTTGCCCTCAAAGTCCTCCTGTGTCCAGGGATTTATTATCCGAGTTGTTCAACATTAACAAAAACAACAGAAATGATTTTGAGAAAATAAAAATATGGAAGTAATCACTCTGGTATCAATACGACCTTGAGGTGTCGACACCACCGATTTATGGATCGATCTGTCCTTCTCTTACATGTGTACTGACTACGACAATGCTGACACACCAACAGTTGCTGCTATATTATCTTTTCACCCTAGACCAAGGGTCCCCAAACTACGGCCCGCGGGAAGTCCCAAGTTTTGTTTTGTCTTCTTTTTTTTTAATTGTAATTTGTTTAAATCTGTCATTTTGAATCCATTTTCTACCGCTTGTTACTCTCAGTGGCTCGTAGCCTCTTAGGCAAATCATATTGTCTAAAATTGCATTTTCCCATCGATAACGTGACATCATCGCGCTTGGAATATATATATATATATATATATATATATATATATATATATATATATATATATATATATATATATATATATAAAACGAAAGAACGAAAGAAACATCATCATCCACGCAAAAAACTCCATACTCATCCACAACAGTACACCATGGCAAAAAAAGAACAATTCAACATTTGACGTCACTATGGGAAGTTTTGACGGAGCAAAAACGTGTGAACTCATTGGGAGTTTCCTCCTCTCCCAGCTCGCTAGCCTCAACCTGAACCTTGGTATTTACCGTGATGACGGACTGGCAGTGTGTCGCGCCTCGCCAAGGAGCAGCGAGAATACCAAGAAGCGCATATGCCAAATTTTCAAAGAGAACGGCTTACGGATCACGATTGAAGCCAACAAGCAAACCGTCAACTTCCTCGACGTCACTTTCAACCTGAGAAATAACAGCTACCAACCATTCACGAAATCCAACACAACACTCCAATACGTGCACCATGACAGCAACCACCCACCCACCACCACGAAAAGAATACCTACCGGAATTAATAAAAGGCTATCGATGCTGTCATCTAGCAAAGCTGAATTTGACCAAGCAACCCCCCCGTACCAAAAAGCACTTGATGAAAGCGGATACAATTTCACCCTCACCTATGAACCCACGCCAGGAAACCAACCAAAAAAGAACAGAAAACGAAACAACATCATCTGGTACAACCCCCCATACAGCAAAAACGTCTCAACTAACATTGGCCACAAATTCCTCACTCTGATTGACAAACACTTCCCCAAAGGCAACACCCTAAGAAAAGTATTCAACAAGAACAACATTAAATTGAGCTACAGCTGTATGAACAATATACGACAAATTATCTCAAACCACAACAAAACAATTGCAAATGAGCCGTCGGCCCCCGGACAGAACGACTCCAAAACCAAGAAAGGCTGCAACTGCCGCAAGAAACCTGATTGCCCTCTCAACGGGGGGTGCTTACAAACATCAGTTGTTTACCAATCTAAGGTAACACGCAAGGACATTAACACATCCGACACATATGTAGGATTAACCGAGGGAGAGTTTAAAACCAGATGGAACAATCACAAGGCTTCTTTCAGGAACCAAAACCTGCGGAATACCACAGAACTTAGCAAACACATTTGGGACCTCAAAGACAATAATGTTGAATATTCAATAACATGGCAAATTCTTGCATCCAGCACACCTTACAATAGTGGCAATAAAAGATGCAACCTATGCTTGAAAGAGAAAGTGTTTATTATATACCGTCCAGACCTGTCATCCCTCAACAAGCGCAGCAAAATTGTATCAGCATGCCACAAATTCGGAAACACCTCCTAGGTAACACATGAGCCAATCACCACGCCCCTACGCCAGCCTGTACCTACCCACTCTGTGCCCTATATAAACCATGGTATGTGAATGCTTCCATTAAAATCTCCTGATGATTGAGGGAACCCCTCATGAAACAGGCCTGTAGAGATGAAGTAGTCTTGTGATTTTTTTCCCCACACATACATATATATATATATATACATATATATATATATATATATATATATATATATATATATATATATATATATATATATATATATATATATATATATATATATATATACACACACATCTCGGCCCCCAGCCAAATTTTTTTAACCCAATGCGACCCCAGAGTCAAAAAGTTTGGGGACCCCTGCTCTAGACTCTTATTAATCCACAGTAGGAAGGGGATTCATAAGGCCCCATTCGCCGCGGTTTACTTGACACGTGAAACGTCACGAATTTGGGGGGATACACGATCCACTTTAGATGCCAGATGGCAGTCGAGTGTTGAATATCTTAAAATGTGATATGTGTCAGTCCAGTTTTGACCACAGCGTCAGTTTCTATTTAGAATGGCGCATTCAATCATTTTTAGCAGACTGCATTGCATCACGTGGGGTCCACCCAGGAATGGGCTCATATGAATACCTTTCCTACTGTACTTAATAATGTCCTTTTAATAACTGCTTACTTTCTGCTGTAACGCGTTTCCATCTACATTTCTTAGACTTATTTGATGGTGTTATTTAAAGCTAACTTAGTAATTATCTTAGCTATTATTATTGTTATTACTGTTATTACAGCTATTATTATTATTATTATTATTAGTTTGGCCCTCTACTGGCTTGCTCTCTGTATGCAAAATTTTTTGCCTCGTCCTCCAGTGATAATGTTACTTGATAAAGCAGAAATGCAGTTTATTCAGAGAGCGGCTCAACACTATGTATGGAGACACACAATTGGCTGCTAGCCGCTGGTCAGCTGGGGGACTTAAAATAAATACAGTGTCAGACAGAGGGGATTGGCGTTTGTTATGGGCAATAAAAGGTTCATGTACTTTTACAAGAAAATTTGCCAATACTGATCAATGGCCTGTAACTACGCACTTATCCATTGATATATGACAAACAACAAAGTAACAGTCAGGAGTGTGACAGGAGGACACAAACATATGTGAGCTACAATGCTAACATTACACTAACATTTTAAGATGTATGGTCAAGCCAGTTTTTGAGAGGGGGAAGGGGTTTAAAAAAAACATTCTCCGTAAATTGGGCGCCTTATAAACTAAAATTTGTTCCATTTTGTCCACTAGCGACGCTGAGATCATTATTCATGCGTTTGTTACGTCTCGTCTCGATTACTGTAACGTATTATTTTCGGGTCTCCCTATGTCTAGCATTAAAAGATTACAATTGGTACAAAATGTGGCTGCTAGACTTTTGACAAGAACAAGAAAGTTTGATCATATTACGCCTATACTGGCTCACCTGCACTGGCTTCCTGTGCACTTAAGATGTGATTTTAAGGTTTTACTACTTATGTATAAAATACTACACTGTCTAGCTCCATCCTATTTTGCTGATTGTATTGTACCATATGTCCCCGCAAGAAATCTGCATTCAAAGAACTCCGGCTTATTAGTGATTCCCAGAGCCCAAAAAAAGTCTGCGGGCTATAGAGCGTTTTCTATTCGGGCTACAGTACTATGGAATGCCCTCCCGGTAACAGTTAGAGATGCTACCTCAGTAGAAGCATTTAAGTCCCATCTTAAAACTCATTTGCATACTCTAGTGCAGGGGTAGGGAACCTGTGGCTCTCGAGCCAGATGTGGCTCTTTTGATGACTGCATCTGGCTCTCAGATAAATCTTAGCTGACATTGCTTAACATAAGTAATGAATAATTCCGCTGGTAATCACAGTGTTAAAAATAACATTAAAAATATAAAACATTGTCATGCATTTTCATCCATTCATCTGTTTTCTACCACACCTGTTCAAGAAGTCGCATTAATGGTAAGAAGCGTTTTATTTATTATTGGTTAGCTTCAGAATAACAATGTTATCAAAAAGAATAAGAGATACTCTAAAAATGATGGTCTTACTTAAAAATGCATGCATTTAGTTGTATTCAGTGTTAAAAAATGTTATATGGCTCTCACGGAAATACATTTGAAAATATTTGGCTTTAATGGCTCTCTCAGCCAAAAAGGTTCCCGACCCCTGCTCTAACCTTTAAATAGACCCCCTTTTTAGACCAGTTGATGTGCCGTTTCTTTTCTTTTCTGCCCCCCTCTCCCTTGTGGAAGGGGGGGGGGGCACAGGTCCGGTGGCCATGGATGAAGTGTTGACTGTCCAGAGTCGGTTGGCGACATCTCTGCGTTGCTGACCCGTCTCCACACGGGATGGTCTCCTGCTGGCCCCACTATGGACTGGACTCTCACTATTATGTTAGATTTCACTATGGACTGGACTTTCACAATATTATGCTAGACCCACTCGACGTCCATTGCATCCAGTCTCCCCTAGAGGAGGGGGGGGGGGGTCACCCACATCTGCGGTCCTCTCCAAGGTTTCTCATAGTCATTCATATTGACATCCCACTGGGTTGTGATTTTTTCCTTGCCCTTATGTGGGCTCTGAACCGAGGATGTCGTTGTGGCTTGCGCAGCCCTTTGAGACACTTGTGATTTAGGGCTTTATAAATAAACATTGATTGACAAACATTCATTATAAACAGAGCGGGCTGCTCTAGCTAGGGTCAGGACAGAAGAGACATCATGTCCATCATGAGGTCATGAAAGCACCAAACTTTAAAAGCACCTCTTCTCTCAAAAATGGAGCAAACAATTTTGGAAGATAATAGATATTTCTCACGTTTGGTGCTCATAAACAGGCTCGAGGGACACATAGAACACCATTTAAAAAGTCCATTTTGCATAATAGGAAACCTTAAATGTTACACGAGGCTACAAAATAGAAGTCCTTCATTTATACAGGCTTTGTGTAATAACTCAAACATTATTCAAATCATTTTTAAAGCTTTCATGACCCAAATGCAAAGGTTGAGCTGCAGTTGAATTTTCTCTGAATATTATGTGCAATTTCGGCTTCAGAATTGTAAGCACAGGGATGAAATCAGGTTCATTTGAGTGTTAAACCTTACATAAACACTCCATTTAGCGTCACTGGAGCTGCTGTGAATTCACCCTCACGACATGCAGATGTCAGAATCACTTAGTAAGAGGACTGTGTTTTGTGGAAGGTGAGTGTGAGATGTAGATCACGACGAAGGACGGCTTCACTGGCAAGCAAAGATTGGGAAAATTATATTCTTCAATCGTCATTGAAGCCCACCATGTGAAGCGCTCCCCTTCAGAGACATACCTTTTAATGAATACTGAATATCTTCAAATAGATGCCTTAATGATTTGACCTTTAACTAAGACCAATTACAAAGCAGCACAGAACAGGCTAATCCTGGAAGGTGATCCCACTCATTTCAATGACAAATGTTACAATTTTTGGTATTATGATTTTTTTTCATTTAAAAAACATTTTGGGCTTAAAAAGGGTAAAGGAAAAGTGACTGAGTGTATGCTGACCTTCGCTTGTTGACTGTGTCCTCCAGCTCTCGGGCTTTAAGGGCCGCAGTGTGTATTATTGATATTGGGATGTCAGCCAAGCGGGCGACATTGAGGCCATAACTCCTCGCTGCAGCTCCTTCGCTTAACTGGTAGAGGAAGGTGATGAACTGTGGTCGAATCTCTTCATCTGCCAACCAAGACACGTCTCCAGTCATTAAATATAGCATTACCAGGGCGAGCCAACTAAATTGTATTCAGAAAGTCAAGGATCCTGGGGATCAGATTTTTCCTCTCACTATTATTCCTATTGTGTACATTCTGTAACATTGCCAGGCTGTGTCAGACCTTCACAAACCAAACGGCTATTATAGCCAAAAATAAAGTTCTGCACTAAAACAGAATGCACATGTTTACTGTATGTTAGTCAAAAATCCTCACAGAGAGGTAACTAGCCTATGCGGTTAAGAGAGCTACTGCATTGCATCTTTTGATTGATTGATTGAAACTTTTATTAGTAGATTGCACAGTTTAGTACATATTCCGTACAATTGACCACTAAATCGTAACACTCCAATAAGTTTTTCAACTTGTTAAAGTCGGGGTCCACGTAATCAATTCATGGTAATCTGAGTTGTGGCCTAAAAACTGAGCAGTTCGTCAATTTTGACATTCAAATTACCATATTTTTTGGAGTACAAGTCGCACCTGCCGAAAATGCATAATAAAGAAGGAAAAAAACATATATAAGTCACACTGGAGCCCGGCCAAACTATGAAAAAAACTGCGACTTATAGTCCGAAAAATACGGTAGACGAGAAAGACAAGAAAGACACGAAAAGACGATTGCTTAGGTGCACCCCTTTTTTTTTTAACCTGCATGTGGATTATGATTACTTGTTCATCTAAACGGGACTATATAAACATCCCATCAGTTGGCATTCCAGTCAGAGCAGACATTGTACAGTAAGTGATTGTTTTATTTTGTTTGTATTTTTTGGGGGGCACTTGTTTTTGGCATTTTGCCTATTGTTCACAATGAATATGACAGACAAAAACACATAATTTTTTGGGGGGGATTTTAAAGACAATAAACGCTTGCAAAATGCTGCTAATGGGAATCACTGTTGTAGTTAAGTTAAGTTAAGTTAAAGTACTAATGATAGTCACACACACACACTAAGTGTGGTGAAATTTGTCCTCTGCATTTGACCCATCCCCTTGTTCACCCCCTGGTGAACTAGGGGATGGGTGAGGGGAGCAGTGGGCAGCAGCGGTGGCCACGCCCGGGAATAATTTTTGGTGATTTAACCCCCAATTCCAACTTTTGATGCTGAGTGCCAAGCAGGGAGGTAGTGGTCCCATTTTTATAGTCTTTGGTATGACTCGGCCGGGGTTTGAACTCACAACCTACCGATCTCAGGGCGGACACTCTAACCACTAGGCTAGCCTTCAAAGCCCTCTAAAACAACTTCAAAACCTTCCATCCACATTTTATATACACACTGCAAGTATATATATATTGTAGTAACAGAAACAATAATGAAAATATGTAATACGTTCAATATTTACCGTATTTTGGTCATTTTATGCATTACCGAAAATTCTTTCCTCAGCGCATTTTAATCCATTTCTATCGCATCACACTTCTGACTTCTGGCAACAAATGTGTGTTCCTACTTTTGGAAACAAACGCCATTGTGTTCTAATCATGGTAGACTGAGTAACAGACAACGAAGACGATGAACAAATTCACAGATTCACAACCTTGTCTTATTGAAGCTGAATGTACAGAGGATGAACTGCTGGTTATAGAAGCGAGCACGAACAGAGTGTGAAACATTGGAGCAGACGGAAGCCAAGACAGTAAGGTCGGCGTGATTTTCCGGTGCAAATGTGGAACTTCGGGCCAAAATATGCCGACATAAAGGGCGGGCTTACCCACAATCAACTTGAAAAAACTTCCTCGGCCAGCTTGACCAAACAGACATCTGTCCCTTGAGTAAGTCACTATATTATTGATCATGATACATGATCAATATTTTCATGTATGCATCATGCGTGTTATTACAACTACATACACTGTTGAGCTAGTTGTGTAAAAACAAGATATGAAATGTGGGCTAATATTTTACAGATACTGCAATATGATTGTTTATGTTTTTCAGTCAGTACAGATTGGTGTCCTTGCGCATTGTGTAGTGAATTACAAACTCAAAAGCTAGCTTACCTCCTGCCGTAGCTAGCTTACGGCTAATGCGGTAGGTAGTATGCCGTCGCAAGGCGAATTGTTACTACGGTAGATAAACAGTTTCTCAGTGTTCGCGCTAACAAAAACAATGTTGCTACAGTTTGGTTATTACACAGGTTATGGAACATAAATGAAGTATTGTTGGCAGTTTATAGTTGCATTTTATAGTGATTTAGAGGCAGAATGGATTGCTCTTATTAGCTGCATTGCCAGCCACCAAGAACAAGCTGATTTTTACAAATTATAGAGCAAGAAATTCACATTTTCTTGTCTCTCATAATGATCGTGAACGAATGTAACATATTATGGTAAGAGTCATTCAAATAACTATAACATATAGAACATGCTATACGTTTACCAAACAATCTGTCACTCTAATCGCTAAATCCCATGAAATCTTATACGTCTAGTCTCTTACGTGAATGAGCTAAATAATATTATTTGATATTTTAGGTAATGTGTTAATAATTTCACACATAAGTTGCTCCTGAGTATAAGTCGCACCCCCGGCCAAACTATGAAAAAAACTGCGAATAATAGTCCGAAAAATACGGTATATAAATCATTGGTGGAGGTTTTTTAGAGAGCTTAGCATATTTCACATTAGAATTGTGAATGATGGGCAAAATTCCAAACAAAAGTGCAGTTCCCCTTTGACGGTTTTTGGACCTACTGCAAAAATCCAAATCAAAGATGCGCAGATTCTACTGCTGTCTTAAGCCCCTACTGCAAGAATCCCAGTCGAAGATTCTCTCAATGAGAAGATCGCTCTGCGTTTTTTTACGACCTACTGCAAAAAACCCTAGTAAAAGATTCTCTATGCAGCAGACAGAAGCGTAGTGGACAGAAGACAGAGGATGTTGGTTCTAAGGAGGTTATGACAGGAGCGCTGCATAGTTTTTAGTTACCTGGGCAAAGATCTGACTAGAGTGCTCTGCAGTTTTATGAATCTTCAGCAAAAAGTCGCTTGTATGTTTTGAACTGAATTGGCAGGGGGCAGCAGTTGAATAGGCTGGACATAATAAGGGCATAAAACATCCTCATGTGCATACAATATATAGATTAAACATACAATACATACCATCCTTGTCAGTGGCCTCGTTAGGTTCATTGAGTAGGAAGGACATGTGGTAGTTGGCCACACTTTGTGGATACATCCTCTCCAGCTCACACAGGGGAGGGTAATGGGTCACAAACAGGGTGAGAGACTTCACCTGAAGTAGTGGAAGGACAGAGTTAAAAGTGCTTTATGATGCACTATGTTAAAGAAAACATACATTAGGAGATAGTAACAATCACGTCTGCAACATGTAGTAAGGATAGAGTATGGTAGTAGAAGTATGAAAACAAAGTAAGAGATTAAAGTTAGTGGTATTGAACCAACGGCTGCCATGTAAGCAAGTCTTCCCCTCCCCACCTACTAACATGCTTTGCAAGCCTCTAAACCCAAAGGTTGTTTTGTTTTTTTTAGCTGTGTTTATGTGTTTGCTTGTTTATTCTTCTTGGGGTCCAAAAGAAAATACAAACATACATAAATATGATTATGCAGAAAAATTTGCATACTATTTACAATTCACTGTGACTGCAAGGGTTCTCTCTCTGGGTACTCCGACTTCCTCCCACCTCCAAAAACATGCACCTGGGGATAGGCTGATAGCTGGGTTTCATATGACGTTGTATCAGTTTTTCTTGTTCGCGGCTTAATTCACACCATGGTCAAGCAGCTTGGGCATAGCATCAATACAAGTGAGAGTGAGTGTAGAGTTTGAGCAGAAAATGCCGTATTGCTGTTCTGTTCTTGGGTGTTCCAATTGTTCAAATAGAGAGATAGGAAAAAGCTTTCATAGAGTCCCGAAAGAAGTGGTTCAAAAAGGTAATAAAGTCAGGAAAAAAACGAAAGTGTGTCGAAGGAAATGGCTCTTAAAAAAAATCACTTTCATCATCTTTTGGAGTACAATCGGACCGCTTGTGTCTGCGGCGATCACTTTGTAAAATGTTTGTTTGAACATTTGATTTGTTTGAGAAACTTTCTGTGATGCAATTGAGTTTATTCTCTACTATATTAGTAGTGTTTGAAAGCAGAATTTAACGAAAATAAAGGACAAGAGATCGCATTGTGTTCTTTTGTAGTTTCTATGCCTAAAAATAACTACGACGACCTGGTTGTGCAAATGAACTAACGTCATGTTAAGTCCTCGTCATAAATATTTTAATTGTTTGTCCAATACACCATATTTTCTTTCTTTATTTTCATGACAGAAACTAAAAGCTCAGTTGGTGTTGTGCGGGAAAGCTTTACGTGCTTTATTTGACACAGATGACCACATTATAGCGTCTTTGGTGCTATTTGTTAGCCTCAATAAAATATCCTTAACAGTATTAATAAACTAGATAAATAAATATTTTGTTGGCTCAAAAGCATATGCTAAATCTTGATACCGCTAGCAAACATTCATGCTGAACAGCAAGGACATTTATAGATAAATAATGGGACAACATATGAACTTCACACCATAAAAACAACCGCAAACATGAATTGTAGATGAGAGTAATATTTGTAGCAGGAAATCAACTGCAAACAAACATATCCTTTTTGTCATTATCTTCCCAATAACAGCAGCACGGCACTTGTTATGTCAATCAAGTACGATACTTAGCGATGCACAAATAATACCAATTTTGTCTTTTACGGATTAATGTGTGGACCCCTCTAGATGTAAAGACATGTGCCTTCAATCTTTTCTTCTCTAAATACCGTGAGGGTCAAATGAAGAGAGATCGTAGGGAGCAGTAACCTCTTGATGATGATAAATGGTTTAAATTTAAAAAAAAATCTTTCTTCAGAGTGTAAAAATCTACTCTTACCATTTTAAATATTTTTTTCATGATTGGTTTTATGTTTGCCTCTAAACCATTCAAAACACGCCCAAATCTGCACTGATTCAGGTGCAGACAGTACCCTAATGGGGCTCTAGACCATTGCCTGAAACCCAGGATGTGCCGTTTGGTCACGTGATTGCAACACAGCTATTGGCAACACTAAATTGACCTTAGTGTGTGAATGTGACCTTAGAGGCACTTTTGAGGTCCTAAAACTCTGCCTTCCACTCTGGGGACAGAGAGCATTACAGCAGGGCTTGATCTGACCCCAGAATAGGCATTAAGGCTGCTAAAGTGGGGTTTACGAGGAAAGTGGAGGCACACCTGGACCAGAAAAACTCACGGCAGGTGTGGCAAGACATCCCACACCTGACAAGCTACAAAAGTAACTCATCAGCAGCAAACAACACAAAAGACTCACTAGCGGAGGAACTCAATCACTTCCTTGCCCATTTCAAGTCACCCAGGCCAGCCACACCCTAGATGCCCCTCCTACCCAATAGTCCTCAGCTGCTCGTCCTCCAAGAACACCAGGGGCCGGTTGGCATACTGGGCAAGGTACTCGGGGACTGAGTCCGTCCCTGACTTAAGGCAGCCACTGTCATCCCAGTCCCCAAGCCATAAAAGGCTTAAATGATTACAGACCAGTGGCACTGATGTCTGTGGTTATGAAGTGTTTTGAAAGGCTTGTTCTCCTATATATCAAAGCCTGTCTCCCCAAGAACTTCGATCCACATCAGTTTGCCTAAAGGCCAAACCGGTAAACAGAGGACGCCATCGTTACTGCTCCCCAATCAGCTGTGAACCATCTGCAACTCCTGAATACCTATGTCAGGATGCTGTTTGTCAACAACAGATGTCATCCTCCCTGACATCTTGGTGGAGATGTTGAGCTTACTGGATCCACCCCATCTGTTCCTGGATAAAGAACTTTGCGACCACCGACCCCAGGTTGTTAATGTGGGTCAACTGTGCTCCTCCATCCTGTCACTCAGCACTGGATCCCCTCAGAGCTGTGTGTTGAGTCCACTCCTGTACACCCTATATACTGTACATATGACTGTCAACATTCTTCCCTCGAACTCTATCAACAGCCTACAGAGAGGAAATACAGGCGCTGGCAGGGTGGTGCACCAAGAGTAACCTGAGGCTGAACATCACAAGACCAAGGAGATGGTCATTGATTTTAGGAGACAGAGAAGGGAACACGCTCCACTTGTAGTAAATGGAGCATGTGTGGAGACGGTGACCTCATTTGAGTGCCTGGGAACTTACAACTTGGAGGACCTCAACATTGCAGCATTGGTCAAAAATGTACAGTAGAGACTCCACTTCCTTTGTGTGCTCCAGAAGAACAGTGTTCATTTTGACAGTATTTAATTTAGTTTTAGTCATAGTCTTTTGAGGAAAATGTATTTTAGTTTTAGTCATATTTTAGTAAGCTAAATTGATTTAGTTTTAGTCGACTGAAATTACAGTAAAGTTTGTCAACTAAAATACATACAAATAAGACATAGGATAACGTATCTTTGAAGTTTTATATAGGTTATTGCGTAGCATCTCAAAAACCAAATTCATAACTATACCTGCACTAAATAAATACATCAAGAACTAAATTTCACACTAACCTTACTGTGTGTTATTATTTTAGCTGAAATTAAGAGGTCTATGAATGTTGTCATTCATCCAGGTCATTGTAATCTCAGGACATTCAATCGATCGCAACTGGACTGTTTGGTTTGTCTTAGAAGACGTTTCGCCTCTCATCCGAGTAGGCTTCATCAGTTCATGCTCAAAGACTTAGATTTGTCAGATCTAGTCTTAGACTTAGATTGGCCAGATCTAGTCTTGTGGCTGGTTCAGATGACTTCTAAGACAAACCAAATAGTCCAGTTGCGATCGATTGAATGCCCTGAGATTAGCTGAAATTAAGCATTTTTTTTCAATTATTGAATAAAATACGACTAAAATGGTCAAATGAAGGAACAAACTAGTTTTAATTTATATTGTGTATTACAACACTGTGGTACACAATTGGCGTCTTGGCCACTGTCCCGTTAAAATACAACAACTAGCATTATGAATCTAGAACAGGGGTCTGCAACCTGTGGCTCTTTTATCCCTCTGTTGCGGATGCAGCTAGTTTTTGCTTCTGTGTACTGTGGTAAATACGCTGTCCAATGAGGCACCGTCATGAGTCTTTCAAAGTTCTGCATCAGCCATTCAATTCTTGGGGCAGTGTTTTCTGGTAAAAACCATGACACTTAGCGTGTCATGATTTACCCTGTTAGCTTCCTTTGATATTAAGAAATAATGGTAACTAGAGAGGGATTGTGTTTCATTGGAATTTGTGCTGTTTTACAATACTTTAATTGCAAACAAAGATGGCATTTTTGCAAAGGTGGGCAGTATGCCTCATTGAATTGCATCAACACAGGACAGGTACTAAAAGCCAACCAATTACAGCCTTTGAGGCGTAGCTGCTGCACAAGGTTAGTCTCACAAGAGGATTTGGAGGAGGACGACAGAGCTCGCCTTAACGCAGCAGCATAAACAAGTTGTAGATAGAAAAGCGCCAAAGTGCAGAACCATGGAAATACCTAGTAAAGGAGAAACATGGAAGAAAAGGAGATGTGTGACAACCAGTGTTAGGCATAATGCAGTTACATAATAACAGGGTTACTAACACATGCACAACTTTAACTACTATGGGGGAATAGTTGACAACAATACAATGAAGTGATTATAATGTAATCCCACAATACCATGTTTATGGACAAGGAGAGATACAGCCACCAAAGCATATTCAACCCCTGAATTAAATATGATTTCTCCAGATTCTCTGAACCTTTCGATGATATTACGGACTGTAGATGGTGAAATCCCTAAATTCCTTGCAATAGCTCGTTGAGAAATGTTGTTCTTAAACAATTTGCTCGCGCATTAGTTTACAAAGTGATGACCCTCGCCCCATCCTTGTTTGTGAATGACTGAGCATTTCATGGAAGCTGCTTTTATACCCAATTATGGCACCCACCTGTTCCCAATTAGCCTGTTCACCTGTGGGATTTTCCAAATAAGTGTTTGATGAGCATTCCTTAACTTTCTCAGTCTTTTTTGCCACTTGTGCCAGCCTTTTTGAAACATGTTGCAGGCATCAAATTCCAAATGAGCTAATATTTGCAAAAAATAACGTTTTCCAGTTCGAACGTTAACGTATCATGTCTTTGCAGTCTATTCAATTGAATACAGGTTGAAAAGGATTTGCAAATCATCGTATTCTGTTTTTATTTTCGATTTACGCAAAGTGCCAACTGCACTGGTTTTGGGGTTTGTAAAATGTTTGTCCTTAGACTTTTATTCTAACAAGATGTCATGTTTAATGTTCATGTACATGCTTTGACAAGGATGGTTTCTTTATCCGAGTACAAAAGAGATATGTAGGACTGGAAAAATAAGGATTAAAAAAAAAGGAAATAACACAACAAATGGTAGGTGGTAACAATTATGTAACAGTCTGTCCATGCTGAAGAACAAAGAGGATTTGTGACTACATTGTATCCATATTAGGACAGGCTTAGTGGACTAATAAACCACTTTTAGAAAACATGAGTTTTGCAGGTTTTTGGCAGAAACACTGACGCTCATTTTCTCAACAATGACAAGCCTGAGTGTTGCTGATTATAGTCTCTCATTAAATTGTTGTGCTGCTAACTCAAATACGCACCAGCTGGCCCTCGCAGTACGACTCCTCACCACAACAAATGCATTTAATTCTCCCGCTTATCTTAATGCCTCGCTCGGATGCAAATGGGACACATAGTCCTGAAAGTTGGATTAAATATGTCCCAAACCACCAGTAAAAATTATGCATTGTGGGTTGGCAACACATGGCTCTCTGCATGTTTTACATCAGAACTGCTGGCTCTTAAACCCAGTCTACTACTGTACCTTGCTCGGTGTGACAAAGGTCACATGTCAGTAGAAATACCTCTCTATAAACGAGGCAAGCATGGCGACGCCCACACACTTCCCAACTAAAGACACAGACCTGAACCCACGGTAACGCATATATTACACACACACTCACATTACTTTAAATCACTGTTGTCCACCTACATTGAAAGGTACAAACAAATGGAGAGCTATGTCAGCAGCAGGCAACCTGAATAATGGACTGATTGGATGCTAACGGCCGCTCGTTAGCAGACCACCCCAGGGTGCACTGACAGCATCATTGGGCAAAGCTGCAGATGAAATTAGAGCTGAAGCGATTAGTTGACATTCATCGATTAGTTGATAGAAAGTTCACGCGCGAGGGAAGATTATTCACTTTGATTGTTTCCAGTCTTCTACATCTTAGTGCCAGCACAGTACGGTAGTTTAAACACTTTCAAAGACAGATTTAGGATATAAATAAACAATCTTTGTTTAGAATAGAATACACTATTATTAATTATTAACGCTACAAAGCGTGGATTTGTTGCTGACTTAGTGAGCAAAAACTAAAATATTTATTTCAAGAAAACTTTGTAGGTGTGGGATGGGCTAACTAAAGACTTGATGCAGATCTGGAAAGTATTGATTTTCACTTATTCCTGTTAGGGTCTGCTTACATTGTGGTGTCACCCACCACATCCAGCAGATGGCGCTGCAATGAAATAAGCTTGATGGTGTTATAGAAAGAATGTACTACTTTATTATTCTGATGAAGTATTGCGTATTAAACAATATTAACAACCTTAAAAACGAATAATAAACCTTACTATATTTTCAACTATGAATGAGGATCGGACACACGACCTTCTGTTTGGCAACTGGGTATTAATGACGCGTGCCAAGAGAGCTACCGGAAGTCCAAAACGCATACAATGTAGGTCGATATACTGTATTAGAAGTTATATAAGTTTTGTTTTGCAGTCATTCCTCGCCACATCACGCTTCAAATATTGAGGCTTCACAACATTGCAGATTTATTTTTCATCTTTTTTTTTTTTTTTAGCATATTCTACAATTTTCTTGGTCCTAAACTAAGCATTTTCAAGCATAAAAATGGCTGAATAAATTAAAAATATCAAAACTACTGTCAGTCGCCCCTGTTCATTATTGTGGCCACTGATTGGCTCAGCCTCAGACAGCATTACTATATTAATTAATAGTGTAAAGGTGATTCAAGGGTGTTATTTCATCTCTAGAGAGCTCTCTAAATGTTGACAAATGTATTTAAAGGGGAACATTATCACAATTTCAGAAGGGTTAAAACCATTAAAAATCAGTTCCCAGTGGCTTATTTTATTTTTCGAAGTTTTTTTCAAAATTTTACCCATCACGCAATATCCCTAAAAAAACCTTCAAAGTGCCTGATTTTAACCATCGTTATATACACCCGTCCATTTTCCTGTGACGTCACACAGTGATGCCAATACAAACAAACATGGCGGATAGAACAGCAAGATATAGCGACATTAGCTCGGATTCAGACTCGGATTTCAGCGGCTTAAGCTATTCAACAGATTACGAGTGTATTGAAACGGATGGTTGTAGTGTGGAGGCAGGTAGCGAAAACAAAATTGAAGAAGAAACTGAAGCTATTGAGCCATATCGGTTTGAACCGTATGCAAGCGAAACCGACGAAAACGACACGACAGCCAGCGACACGGGAAAAGCGAGGACGAATTCGGCGATCGCCTTCTAACCAACGATTGGTATGTGTTTGTTTGGCATTAAAGGAAACTAACAACTATGAACTAGGTTTACAGCATATGAAATACATTTGGCAACAACATGCACTTTGAGAGTGCAGACAGCCCAGTTTTCATCAATTAATATATTCTGTAGACATACCCTCATCTGCTCTCTTTTCCTGAAAGCTGATCTGTCCAGTCCAGTTGGAAATGCATCTGCTTTGAGTGTTGCAGGATATCCACACTTTCTTGCCATCTCTGTCGTAGCATAGCTTTCGTCGGTAAAGTGTGCGGAACAAACGTCCAATTTCTTGCCACTTTCGCATCTTTGGGCCACTGGTGCAACTTGAATCCGTCCCTGTTCGTGTTGTTACACCCTCCGACAACACACCGACGAGGCATAATGTCTCCAAGGTACGGAAAACAGTCGAAAAAACGGAAAATAACAGAGCTGATTTGACTCGGTGTTTGTAATGTGTTTGAAAAATGGCGGATTGCTACCCGATGTGACGTCACGTCGTGACGTCATCGCTCCGAGAGCGAATAATAGAAAGGCGTTTAATTCGCCAAAATTCACCCATTTAGAGTTCGGAAATCGGTTAAAAAAATATATGGTCTTTTTTCTGCAACATCAAGGTATATATTGACGCTTACATAGGTCTGGTGATAATGTTCCCCTTTAACAGTCTTTTTATGTTCTCGCAATGAAAATACTTGATTTATAATACATGATTCCTGACTCATAAATGAGTTTATCGCCGGCATATCTGGAACCAATGAACAGCAAAAAACGAGGGACAATTGTATATGTGATAAAGCCAATTACCGTAATATTTAATAATGCATCTAATTGACAACCAATTTTATTTTTAAAAGAAGCCAGGGTCCAAAAATTACCACTGGGCCACACTTATGGACAACCACGTGTGTCTTGAGATAACTTCTGTTGTTAATTGGAGCTATACAAACAAAACTGACTCGACTTATTTCATTTGTTCACTAGTCAAAATTTAAATGTTATTCCATTTAATTCTGAGGCAATAAAACCCCCTATAAGTTTTCATCCATCCATCCATCTTCTACAACTTGTCCCTCTGGGTGTCGCAGGGGTGCTGGAGCCTATCCCAGCTGAACTCAGGCGGATAGCGGGGTACACCCTAGACAAGTCACCATCTCATCGCAGGGCCAACACAGTTTCCCAATAATTTACAATAGAATAAAATACTTTCATTACCTCTACCACAGGGGTGTCAAACGTAGGCCGGATCAGGCCCGTGAACAGGTTTTATCCGGCCCGCGAGATTAGTTTTCTAAGTATAAAAATTAGCCGAAATTTTTGAATGAAAGAAACTGCTGTTCTAAATTTGTCCACTAGATGTCACAATAGCAATTATTTGTATCTTTATAGATGATGCTACATATGTAAAAAAAAAACAAAAAAAAAACACATGATGTTAGTACATCAGTCGAGGAAAATGAGCAAACTACATAAATAACATCTTGTAATTGTATTTTGATATTATTTTTTTATCTTGAGAGATTGAAAATTAACACCAATGAGTTGACTGATGAACATTATCACATAATTTATTCAGAAAGTAGAAATAACGACAAATAAAGGTAGAATATTATTAACCGCAACATGTAAGTGTAAAAAAAAAACAACAACATTAAGATTTGTACATTTTCAGAATGGGCTTGTTCAATTTTTAAACAAAAAAAACAATCTGAAGTTGTCTTTATTTTTAAGTTATGACGTGATTTTACCAGTCCGGCCCACTTGGGAGTAGATTTTTCTCCATGTGGCCCCCGATCTAAAATTAGTTTGACACCCCTGCTCTACCACAATCAAGTGTGAATCGAGTTAAATTGACAATTGTGAGGTAATACATTTGTAGGATCGCGCAAAAAACAAGTAAGACAAAGTGCGGAATGGAACTACCAGAATAAACAGATGGAGTTAAGGAGAAACAGTCTGCTATCATGTGCATCACTACCAACTACAGTAAAGGACCAGAATGCAATAATAGCATTGACCAGGCACTTCAATATGTTCAATGAAAGGAGTTTGATGTTTAGGAATCGTAAATGATTGTGCAGTCAGTGTAACATGATAAATGCATGTAACATGTTCTAATATGCAATTAGTGCAGCATTCGGTAAGATTGAAGAGCCAATGAGACACTTGTAATAAAGTGCCTACTGTGTATACACTAAAGCAGTGTTTTTCAACCTTTTTTGAGCCAAGGCACATTTTTGTCATAATTGAAAAAATGCGGAGGCACACCACCAGCAGAAAACATAAAAACATTAAACTCAGTAGCTGATATTGACAATAAAAAATTGTTCTCACAAGTTTTGGATAAGAATTCAAACCATAACCAACCATGCATGACTATAGCTCTTGTCTCAAAGTACTGTCACATCACGCTGTGACTTATTTGGGGTTTTTTGGTGTCTTCCTGTGTGTAGTGTTTTAGTTCTTGTCTTGCGCTCTTATTTTGGTGGCTTTTCCTGTTTTGTTGGTATTTTCCTGTAGAAGTTTCATGTCTTCTGTACATTGTTGATTGTCATGTCATGTTCGGATGTAATTTGTGGACGCTGTCTGCTCCACACGCTGTAAGTCTTTGCTGTCTTCCAGCATTCTGTTTTTGTTTACTTTGCAACCAGTTCAGTTTTAGTTTCGTTTTGCATAGCCTTCCCTAAGCTTCAATGCCTTTTCTTAGCGGCACTCGCCTTTTGTTTATTTTTGGTTTAAGCCAGGGGTCGGCAAAAAATATTTTTAACCCAAATAGGCGAAATTACATATTCTCCCACGGCACACCAGACTCTATCTCACGGCACACTAGTGTGCCGCGGCACAGTGGTTGAAAAACACTGCACTACAGAGATCCAATAATGCCAAGTAAAATCCTCTCAAAAAATTCCACCAGCTTCCTCTTCTACAGTAATGTTACACTCTAAATTGTCACCTGGCTCATGTCCCCTATAGAGACTCTTCTGACTGCTGTTTCCTAATCACATGCTGTCAAAGAGCCAGTGGGATACCAGCATGTGCACACATTGAAGTTGCGGGCAATGTGATCCTAAGCGAAAGGCTAGAGGTGGCAGCACAGCATCGCCGTCTCCAAGCAGTAGCACTTTTCCATTCAAGTAGATGCAACTGCAATTCTTCAGAGCTAACAAAGCGCTCCTCTGTGCATTTAAGAGCCAACATGGATAAAGAGTACTGCATGTGTTAACATGTCGCTCATATGTTATCTTGTTTGGGTTCAACAATTATGTGAACAGCACATGACCTTTATTTTTTGTTTTTATGCGCAATAAGAGCCATTAGATTGAGGCAGCTTCATGGGGCCTGGTTGGGAGTCTGGTAACTTAAGATAAAGCTCAGCTAAATGATGCCATGATATGGACACACTTGGGATGCAATGTGTTCGTTTTTGTGGTTGTGGTTTGCAATGGTGTAGAGTCGCTTCATCAAAAGAACAAAGACTTTGTGGTTATCCAGAATAATACTATGTTAACTAGTATACTACCACAGTGTAACCCAATAAATATTGTAGTTTGTCTTCCAAAATCTCAATTCGTCTACAAAACCCAAAACCAGTGAAGTTGGCGCATTGTGTAATTCGTAAATAAAAATAAAATACAATTATTTGACGTATATTCAATTGAATACACTGCAAAGACAAGGTATTTAATGTTCAAACTGAGAAACATTTTTTTTTGCAAATAATCAAATCAATCAAAGAATTTAATGGCAGCAACACGTTGCAAAAAAGTTGGCACGGGGGCATTTTTACCACTGTGTTACATGGCCTTTCCTTTTAACAACACTCAGTAAACATTTGGGACCTGAGGAGACCAATTTTTTAAGCTTTTCAGGAGGAATTTTTTTTCCATTCTTCTTTGATGTACAGCTTAAGTTGTTCAACAGTCCGGGGTCTCTGTTGTGGTATTTTAGGCTTCATAATGCGCCACACATTTTCAATGGGAGACAGGTCTGGACTGCAGGCAGGCCAAAGAAGCCACACTGTTGTAACACATGGCTAGGCATTTTCTTGCTGAAATAAGCAGGGGCGTCCATGATAATGTTGCTTGGATGGCAACATATGTTGCTCCAAAACCTGTATGTACCTTTCAGCATTAATGGTGCCTTCACAGATGTGTAAGTTACCCATGCCTTGGGCACTAATACACCCCCATACCATCACAGATGCTGGCTTTTGAACTTTGTGCCTACAACAATCCGAATGGTTCTTTTCCTCTTTGTTCCGGAGGACACAACATCCACAGTTTCTAAAAACAATTTGAAATGTGGACTCGTCAGACCACAGAACACTTTTACACTTTGCATCAGTCCATCTTAGATGATCTCGGACCCAGCGAAGCCGGCAGCGTTTCTGGGTGTTGTTGATAAATGGCTTTCGGTTTGCATAATACAGTTTTAACTACAGATGTAGCGACATACTGTAGTTACTGACAGTGGTTTTCTGAAGTGTTCCTGAGCCCATGTGGTGATATCCTTTACACAGTGATGTCGGTTTTTGATGCAGTATCCCCTGAGGGATCGAAGGTCCGTAATATCATTGCTTACGTGCGGTGATTTCTCCAGATTCTCTGAACCTTTCGATGATATTACGGACCGTAGATTGTGAAACCCCTAAATTCCTTGCAATAGCTCGTTGAGAAATGTTGTTCTTAAACTGTTCGACAATTTTCTCACGCATTTGTTCACCAAGTGGTGACTCTCGCCCCATCCTTGTTTGTGAATGACTGAGCATTTCATGGAAGCTGCTTTTATACCCAATCATGGCACCAAATTCCAAATGAGCTAATATTTGCAAAAAATAAAGGTTTCCAGTTCGAACGTTAAGTATCTTGTCTTTGCAGTCTATTTAATTGAACATAGGTTGAAAAGGATTAGCAAATCATTGTATTCTGTTTTTATTTACGATTTACACAACGTGCCAACTTCACTGGTTTTGGGTTTTGTAATTGGGAAGTTGTTGAATTGATAGTTCATTCATTTTATTCAACTTAATCGTACCTAACCAAACCTCAGCGAAGCCTCTATAATTAAACATGTTTTTTTCTTTTTCTTTAGATTTTGGTGACATTTGTCCCCAAAATAGAAGAATATACCTAAATTAAATGGGGTAAAAAGTCTCTCATTGAAAGTGGTGAAAATGTCACTTGTTATCAGAGTATGGTGATGTTTTCTGTTTGGCAGTGGTTAATTTTTCTTTACATTGGTAAAATGGTTAAAGAATTTACTTAAATGGGACTTACAATGATTTTCTTATTTTCTAACTTAACTGTTACAATGTTGGATATATGTTAAAACAATATCAGAGCGTCAAATCATAAGGTTCATGCATTTTAGTGTGAGCTTGCACGCAGTGTTGGATGTCTCTGTTCGCGTGGTTTTGCAGTCTGGATACATTATGACCTAACAGCGGGGTGAATGCACTTTTTAGGACACTTAAGGCTGGGATACACTCTCGCGCTACGTAACTTGCGTCCCGTGTGAAGGCGTTTTGGTTGGTTTTAGCCCTTTTGTTGGGGCTGACTTTTAAAGTGCAATTCTCTTCCAAAACACTAAAGGGCAGCGTCTCCAGAAAAAGCAAACACAGCTGTTGTTGGCTAGATATTTACCATCTTGTGACGAGCAAAAGACAACCACAAGGTCGACAATTTTGTTGGCACTGGAACAAATAATTCAGAAACATCTGTTTAATTTTAATGGACGTTTTATTCATAAACCAGAGAAAAATATGTATGTGAATATTGATTGTGCAAGCCCTGAACGAGTCGCAGAAGAGGATGGGAACATTTGCAACACATTTTGTCGTTTGGGACACGTTAGTAAATTTTAAATGAACAAAACTGTTAAATAACTATTGTAATGACCTGCTGATAGTATGTTTTGTGTTCATGTGTTATTGATGTTCAGAGCTTTCATGTTCGCGAACATAACCTGCTTGAAAGATGATTGACGGAGACTGAGGAAATGTGTGTGAGAGAAAAAGACGTGTGCAAGAAAAATAATATGTGTCGGAATTGAACCTGTTCGCACAAGCTTGGCAATAAAAGTTAAAAAGAGTGTCGTACTTTGTGACTTCTTCTGGACACAACAACACATTAAGTAATTGTTTTTAAAGTGCACCGAGATATTAAGTACACAACCACAGCTGCTTTATCTTATACATTAATTTGTGCTTACAGCACAACATTTTCTCTCCTGTGCTTGGGGATCCTTTTCAAAAGTTACCTATCACAGCTTTGTGGTGACACGAAGCTAGTAACTTTTCGGAGGTGCACGCAAGGCTTGCGGGAGGGTGCGCAGCGGGAGGAGGCAAGAGCGTCGATTACGTAAGTTACATGGCGCGAGAGTATAAACCAGGCTTTAGTAAAGCGCTCAGTCCGAGGAGGAGAAGCCTTTCCCCCTATGCTTCAGGCTGTGAGGCAAGACAAAAAATGTAGGCTACACTATCCTTTTCATCTAATCGTGGCATAACATACGCGTGTGACATGCAGTGACATGCTGTAGTAAATGGTGCTAAAAGCAGCTTTTTTGCAGGTGTACCCAATGTGGCTGGGTGAACCTATAAAATGTTTTTGTGAAGTTTAATTTCGACCGTGTCTGGAAAAGCAATTGTGGTGACAAGTTGAAGATATACATTGAAACCTTGTTTTTTTTCAAATGATAAATTCTTATACTTTTGAGAGGATGGAGCGTGGTTTCATTTGCAATCTGGGAACGCCTCCAGAAACAAACATCTTGCAGACACTCAAAAAAGCGGGTTTGTAAAAGTGACCTTGGAGCAAAATTTACACCAAATTAACACCAAAGCATGTCTAGACCCAATCAGGTCCCCTTTAAAATAATTATAATACAGTTAATAAAGCTTATATGATGACACCAACCTGTCACGCTTACACAGGGATCACTAACTGGTGAACCATGTTCCTATAAGGATCTGGACCCATTTAAGAAATATTTAAAGTTTTGCTGAAACACTGATTGGCGTAGCTTTTATAGACTTTACGATACTGGTTGATCATATCAGGAAAGAAAGGCCTATAACTGTAACTGGACCTATTTAAAATTACCATGTTAATTTAAAGCAGGCAATACTTAAAGAGAGTCCGGGCTTTAAAAAGTAATTATATTTAACTATATATATATATATATATTTAACTATATATATATATATATTTAACTATATATATATACATATACATATATATATATATATGTGTGTGTATATATATATATATATATATATATATATATATATATATATATATATATATATATATATATATATATATATATATATATATATATATAGGCTGCTGCCCCCGCGACCCGACCTCGGATAAGCGGAAGAAGATGGATGGATGGATATATATATATATAATTGTATTTATTTTATTTAAGTTCGCTTCTCTTTCTTCCCCTCCATTTATCTGTTTTTTTTTCATAATTCAAGTTTTCATTATATACATGTATTGTTTCATCTGAAACAATTGTATTGTTAATTATTGTCATTATTCATGCTCAATAGTGCTATTTCTATTGGTATTTTTTTGCTCCATTCGTAGTGCAATAATGTTCATTGGATTTCTGTTATTAATATTTACTTCACTAACTGCTTCTCTGCTATAATTTTTCGTATCATATTTGCACATATCGTTTTTGCTGATGTTGTTCTGTTGTTGTTGTTGTTGTTTCACTGTCGTATCCCCCTATTGTCTTTGCAATTATCTCCCTCTGTCTTCCTTTTTTTCTTCTTTCTATCCCCCCTGCTCCAGTCAGGCTGCGCCAAACATTAAATAAATCAATCTAATAAAGTAAAATACAAATAAGGACACAAGAGAAGTATACCACACTTCTCTTTTGTAAAGTAAATATGTACAGCAGATATGGACGTGAGTGACTGGACAGGACAAACAATTTTTTTTTTTTTTTTTTTTTTTTTTTTTTTTTTTAACTTTAATAATGATTTGGAGTGCAAAAGAAAGCGGAAAAGAAAACGTAGCTCTCTTTGACCACTTGTTCTTTTATTACCATTACATTTCACAACACAGCAGCAACAGAATGTGGTAAGTAGCAAACTGCTCAGTCTGCATTAACACCACTGATGAATTAATTGCATGCCTACATAGATGTATGTGAGCACTTCTTTATGATTATGTCCTGTTTCGTTTTATTGGCATTAATTGTTGGCATTCTATATCTTACTGAGGGACGACAGTTAAAAATAGCTCTATAGCTAACACTGACACATTTACAGAAATTTGTATTAAATACAAATTAATTTTATTGTAAACAACAGTCCAGAAAGTTGATTGTGCATTAATTACAGTGCATGCAGAGATAAAAATGCTGGATGCTAACCACTCATGATACAACTACAACCATCTTGTGAATTTTAAAAACTTAATCCTGAGGTTTCCTACAGCCACAACTGTTATTTCCAATGTTTTCTTTACCCGATTTTTGTGTTTTTAGACTACACACCTAGCAGCCATAGAAGAAGACTGCTCCCCTCACCTCCCAGGGGGTGATCAAGGGTGATGGGTCAAATGCAGAGAATAATTTTGCCACACCTAGTGTGTGTGTGACAATCATTGGTACTTTAACTTTAACTTGCCAGTTAATTGACAAATGGAATTTATGAGAAAACAATTTAAAAAAAATGTATGTCTCTAACACCATCCATCCATCCATTTTCTACCGCTTATGGTTTTAATTGGATTGTGCAGGTGTTATACAATGTTAGCACAGCGCGAGGAGACGAGTGCAGACATAACGAACAGCACACTAGGCTGTTTACAGCCCCACTGTGTGATTCTCTGAGAAACCATAAGCCATAAGTGAGATGTTGTGAGTCGTAGTTTTGCAGTGAACACGTGTCATCTCACACCTGTTTACTGAAGTGTTACTGTACCATTTAGTGTCATGCAAAAAGAGGAGTGTGATGTGTACGTGGCGCTAACTGTGGTGTAAAGCTAATGGCATGACCTGCTGCTAGTGTGAAGTCAACTGATAAAACTGACAGTCACGAGAGGATAATGGCTGAAGCGAAGGAGGGCACAATGAGACTTTTTAACAAGGAGGGAACACCAAAATGCATGCCGACTGTGACTCCTACATGTATTAAATCGAGCAACTTGTAGCTTAAGTGAGTTTTCTCTCTTTTTCTCTTTCAGCATCAAGGCCATCGCGTCCACGAGTGGCATTATGAAATCTATCAACATTCTTAACTACCTACCGGGTGAGTGCTGAGGGCAGGGAAAGGTGTGTTACTATAACAACGGAGTCAAAAGAGGAGAAGTCTGAATTTGAAGCGAGCAGGCGAGTCTGGTGAGGAGGAAGAGGATGTGGCAGTGGAGGAGGAGGAGGAGAGAGAGGTGGAGGAGGAGTGGGTGGAAGCGAGCATGAAAGCCATTGTTGGTCTTCGTATACCAAGAAGGGTTTTTGCTGCAAAGCCAAACTTCTATTTTGATTTTTTTAGCTAGGCTTTTCTAACAAATCAATGTGGTTATGCAACAGGTTGTTACATACAGCAGCTCCAGCTTTACTGGTCTGATCATTTCTGTTTTACTGCAATATTCTATAATCCACAAGATTCTGTATGAAAATAATGTAAAATATATGGGACTTATGATGAATTTTGTCTTTTCTGACTTATAAATGTGGTTACAATATTGGAAACTCATGTTAAACAATACCAAAACATCATAAGATTCATGCATTTTTGCAGGAGCTTGCACGCAGTTTTGGATGCCTATGTTCGCGAGGTGTTGCAGTCTGGCTACGTTGCGACTTCATCATGAAGTGGGAAAGCACTTATTTATACATTAAGTCAAGCTCTCAGCCGTAGAGCGGGGGGTCCAATCAAACTGCTACAAGCCATGAGAAAACTGGAAAAAATGTAAGCTATAGTATTATAGGCAGGAACATAAACGCTGCTAAATCAGCAGGATTTATGCTGAATTGATCGGAAAGTGGGCACATGTAACTAATGTTGTTAAAATAGAATACAACATTTTTTTTTAAATTGTATTATATGCGTCATGATTTATGTTTGCTACTCTTTGTCTGCTCTTTAAGACGGATACAATATACATACTTGCCAACCCTCCCGATTTTCCAGGGAGACTCCCGAATTTCAGTGCCCCTCCCGAAAATCTCCCGGGGCAACCATTCTCCCGAATTTCTCCCGATTTCCACCCGGACAACAATATTGGGGGCGTGCCTTAAAGGCACTGCCTTTAGCGTCCTCTCTCACCTGAAAAGGAGACTATTATATATGTCTCCGTTATCCATAGGTTTATCTATAACCCATAAAGTAGGCAGTCACGGAGCTATTTCTCAGCGTGTGTTTATTCCAGCCGGCACGTTAATACACTGACACACAACATCCGGATTCCCATCATGCATTGCTTCAAAACTACGGCAAGTGGTAATGTCCAAAAACATAACAGAGACGAAGCAGAAGAACGAAGAAGAGACATGGCGACGACGAGTAAGAAGAAGAAGTACGCTTGCAAGTTCCAAAATGATTGGAAAAAATAATTTCAGTTCATCCAGGACAGCTCGAAGGGGAAGGGGTATGCTGCCTGCAAATTTTGTAGATCAGTCTTCTCCATTGAACACGGTGGCCGAACGGATATACTCATACATGAACGGATTATATATATATATATATATATATATATATATATATATATATATATATATATATATATATATATAAGAAATACTTGAAAATATATACACCCCCCGCTACCCTCTAACCCCCCACCACACCTCAACCCCGCCTACATCTCCCGAATTTGGAGGTCTCAAGGTTGGCAAGTATGAAAATATATAGTAAAATACTAAAAACGATACTTTGGCTAAAACTACACAGATAAGAAAGGTAGCAGGTAAAACACACATTGTTAAAGATGAAACACAAATTGTACAAATGTGTTACGAAATTCGGTCAATTCACTTGATTTAATTTATGTTATGTGGGAGGTTTTGACTCCGCTAATATGCTAATATTTGTCAACTGGCCAACCACCTGTATGCAGCGTCTACATATCTGTATGGGCACAACAGGGGAGCTAGTTAACTACATTCTTACCGGTCTGTCTTTAAACTCCTTACGCAGGTCTGGATGTGTGTACTTTAAATGTTTAAATAAGTTTGACGTATTGCCACCTTAGGCAAGGCATGTTTTAAGGCACCGCTTGCAGAGCGGTGCTTCCGTCTTAATAGCTTCACTTTTATCAATAGTTTTGAAGCCAATTCCTCCATATTGAGCTTCGATCACCCTCTCTATTAACCAGTAAAATTGCCGTTTCTACCATTTTTCCTCTGCACACTGTTTCCGCTTGTGTTCGCCATGTGTGTGTGTTGACTCACTCAACATGTGCCTCGGCTCATTTTACCAACAACGTTACTACGGCGTGCCATCATGCCCATGAAAAAATAAGTTCCGTTATTTTTTCAAAGGCAGTATGGTACCTTTTTTTAATTAATTAGTTTGTTGGTACCGGTATACCGTACAACCCTAGTACCAAGATATTGTTGTGGTTAGCATCATAGTCTGGAGCTGCAGCATGAGTGCAACTGGCACGAGCTGCCATCTATTGATTGATGAATGCATTCTAACATGCACTGTGACATTCAGAATTAGAGCATGATCCCCTTCCTTGGGAAACTGGGCTGCATGGCAGTTTTCCAACATGATGCGAGCCCATACACACCTCTATGATGACAAGAGCCTTGCTGAGGAAGCTGAAAGTGAAGGTGATGGAGTGGCCAAGTATGTCTCCGCCACACTTGAATCCAATTGAGCACCTGTGGAGCATCCTAAAGCAGGGGTAAGGTAGAGCAATGCAAGGTGTCTAATATCTACCAGAAGAATGGAAGAGAATTACAGTAACAACCTGTGCAGCTCTGGTGAATTACATGCCCAATAGGAGAGTTCTGGGTAACGATTAGGGCTGTGAATCTATGGGCACTGCACGATTCAACTCGATTCAGAATCGATTTCTCAATTTTAAAAGATTCTCGATTTAAAATTCATACTTTTTAATAACATTGGTTGCCAGTTCTACAAACCCAGTTTCCATATGAGTTGGGAAATTGTGTTAGATGTAAATATAAACGGAATACAATGATTTGCAAATCATTTTCAACCAATATTCAGTTGAATATGCTACAAAGACAACATATTTGATGTTCAAACTGATAAACATTTTTTTTTTGCAAATAATCATTAACTTTAGAATTTGATGCCAGCAACACGTGGCAAAGAAGTTGGGAAAGGTGGCAATAAATACTGATAAAGTTGAGGAATGCTCATCAAACACTTATTTGGAACATCCCACAGGTGAACAGGCAAATTGGGAACAGGTGCGTGCCATGATTGGGTATAAAAGTAGATTCCATGAAATGCTCAGTCATTCACAAACAAGGATGGGGCGAGGGTCACCACTTTGTCAACAAATACATGAGCAAATTGTTGAACTGTTCAAGAAAAACCTTTCTCAACCAGCTATTGCAAGGAATTTAGGGATTTCACCATCTACAGTCCGTAATATCATCAAAGGGTTCAGAGAATCTGGAGAACTCACTGCACGTAAGCAGCTAAGCCCGTGACCTTCGATCCCTCAGGCTGTACTGCATCAACAAGCGACATCAGTGTGTAAAGGATATCACCACATGGGCTCAGGAGCACTTCAGAAACCCACTGTCAGTAACTACAGTTGGTAGCTACATCTGTAAGTGCAAGTTAAAACTCTCCTATGCAAGGCGAAAACCGTTTATCAACAACACCCAGAAACGCAGGCGGCTTCGCTGGGCCTGAGCTCATCTAATATGGACTGATACAAAGTGGAAAAGTGTTCTGTGGTCTGACGAGTCCACATTTCAAATTGTTTTTGGAAACTGTGGACGTCGTGTCCTCCGGACCAAAGAGGAAAAGAACCCTCCGGATTGTTATAGGCGCAAAGTTGAAAAGCCAGCATCTGTGATGGTATGGGGGTGTATTAGTGCCCAAGACATGGGTAACTTACACATCTGGGAAGGCGCCATTAATGCTGAAAGGTACATACAGGTTTTGGAGCAACATATATTGCCATCCAAGCAACGTTACCATGGACGCCCCTGCTTATTTCAGCAAGACAATGCCAAGCCACGTGTTACATCAACGTGGCTTCATAGTAAAAGAGTGCGGGTACTAGACTGGCCTGCCTGTAGTCCAGACCTGTCTCCCATTGAAAATGTGTGGCGCATTATGAAGCCTAAAATACCCCAACGGAGACCCCCGGACTGTTGAACAACTTAAGCTGTACATTAAGCAAGAATGGGAAAGAATTCCACCCGAGAAGCTTAAAATATGTGTCTCCTCAATTCCCAAACGTTTACTGAGTGTTGTTAAAAGGAAAGGCCATGTAACACAGTGGTGAACATGCCCTTCCCCAACTACTTAGGCATGTGTTGCAGCCATGAAATTTTAAGTTAATTATTATTTGCAAAAAAAACAAAGTTTATGAGTTTGAACATCAAATATGTTGTCTTTGTAGTACATTCAATTGAATATGGGTTGAAAAGGATTTGCAAATCATTGTATTTCGTTTATATTTACATCTAACACAATTTCCCAACTCATATGGAAACGGGGTTTGTATGATTAACTACATTCCTACATAAAATATGTAAACAGCTGTGATAAATGTCTTAATAACTTAAAAGAAAACGGGTTTTGTTTAGTAAAATTCTACCCAAACATTTAATAAAGTCAAATACAAATAAGGCAACAATAGAATTATCCCACACTAGTCTTTTGTAAAGTAAATCAGTACAGCAGATATGGGCATCTCCATCAACAATATGATTTCCCCGAGTGGCTGGACAGAACAAATGGAAAAAAATAAAAAATAAAAAATGATTTTTGCCTTTTTGAGAATCAATTAAGAATTGTTACAAATAAGAATCGCAAATCATTAGAAAAAAGTTTGTTGACACCCCTAGTAACGCTCACAGTAAATATTCACACCTTGTATACAAAGTTTTAGTTTAGGGAAGTTTTTTGCCTCTGATTCAAATGTAACTTGCCATTCCAAAAAAAAGCGTCATTCTCAAAGAGTGGGAATAAAAAGGAGAAAAAAGAAGGATGAGTCAGTCAGTTCAAGTAATCCCATCAGAACACACATAGTTCCTATTTATTTCTGAGGAGTACTCCATCATTTGTGTCGATATTTCTGGTAGTGTGATTTCTCCTGTAATCAAAAACCTTTTTGCTTTGAGACATAGCTTCTATTTTATTCTGACCCACGGCAGTTCACTATATTCAATGAAAATAGGAAGATGCCACATTATTAACCGAAATGTAAAGTCTCTTTCATACAGAGCAGTTGCAGATAAACAATTTTTGTTTTTTACACTAAACCCAGCAGCAGCAACACAAATTACACAAAATTGTTTCTATTATTCAATATATGTGACATTTGACCTCACACATGGCTTTTCAATTAGTGTGGGTGCTTGATACATGCTTAAAGGGGTCATATTCTGATTTTTGTCAACATTTGAAACACTTCCTTGGTCTACATAACATGCAATTGTGGTGCTTTGGTCGAAATTTTGCATAGATCATGTTTTACAGACCATTTTCTAGCCACATTCTGACTGTCCATTCAGAATGCACAGTTTTGTAGGCGGTCTTCTTTACATGCAAAAGTCCTCTTCAAGGCCCCTACGACTGCGTCTCCATAATTGTTGCTAACTTGGTGACTTTGTCGCTAAATCTAGCCACTTTCCAAATCCTCTTGGCGACTTTTTTTGGAAACAGCTTGTAGCGACAAATCTAGCGACTTTTTCTGTTGTTATTGAAGGATTTTCTTGTGTCTTGGAGACTCGGATTTGAAAGCACGCTGCAGTTACTGTCCTCAACAAGCACTGGTGGGTGCTGCCATAAGCCTCTCCCCCGTTCCAGAGCATTCACAGGCAGACAATCTGCTGCGCGCGCAGATCAGAGACCCTCACCACTCAAAGTACAGACTACAAACAAAATACGCATGTGCAAAGCTGCCGCTGTTTTCGCCTTGGTTTTCAAAGGCAAGATGTAAATGTAAATATTTATTTACTGTCATGTCAAGCTAAAATAATTCACTGCAACGTCCCAATCCCATGGTTTGTGTTAATGAGTCAGTAAATCGATGAGAATAATGTCACAACCCTCCAGTCTTTTGATCAAATTTGACTCTCCAATATTTCAACTGATTTATATTTAAAGAAAACAAGCTAAAAATCAACAGAAGAAAGTTTACCTTGCAGCTCTGATCATACTTAGCACAATGTTATTCCTATCCTCTCAAGCATCCATTGCAATGAAGTATGCAAATGAGGCGATGGCATCATCTAGCGACTTTTAGGACAGCCAATAGCTGTTTTCCTTACTGAAAAGTTGGCAACACTGGTCTCCATCCCATTAGCCATGTTGTAGTTTTTAGCACTTACTATTGAGTCTACTGAAAGATATTCGTTAGAACTATACGCTACTTTTTATTAGAAATGGCAAGAAAGACTTTAGCATGCATGTGCAAAGCCATGCAAGCCAGTCTGCCCTACAAAGGGAGGATCGAGAAAAATAAGGAACTTATTGACTACAACACCAGAATACGACTACATTAAATGGAGGACTCACGCAAAGCTCTTCGGGTAAACCTCTACTATGTATGGAGATATCCGCTAAAGATACTAAGACAAAATGCGTAACAATCGTCTCAAAGAGGCAAAAGTGTTTTTCATTATATCTACGCCACACCTCCATGGTTTGGATTCAAATTTCCGATAGTTATGGGGATCCCAAATACACAAAAACAGGTGCCAAAATGTAAGAAAAGTTGGTTTTGCATTGTGTGCCACCTTTAAGTTCAGAGCACTTCAGCTCCTCAGGCATGAAGGACATAGGCGGGCTATGGCACAGCGCGATTGCATGCATGCACGCAATGTAGCCAAGTCATAATATGATTGTAATGCAGGTTACTAACGACAATAGAAATAAAACACAAATACTGAAAATAATCTTACAATCAAACTTCATGGCATGCTTGTTTACTCGAGACTATATACTACTAAATTTAAAGGGGAACATTATCACCAGACCTATGTAAGCGTCAATATATACCTTGATGTTGCAGAAAAAAGACCATATATTTTTTTAACCGATTTCCGAACTCTAAATGGGTGAATTTTGGCGAATTAAACGCCTTTCTAATACTCGCTCTCGGAGCGATGACGTCACAACGTGGCGCCACATCGGGAAGCAATCCGCCATTTTCTCAAACACCAAGTCAAATCAGCTCTGTTATTTTCCGTTTTTTCGACTGTTTTCCGTACCTTGGAGACATCATGACTCGTCGGTGTGTTGTCGGAGGGTGTAACAACACGAACAGGGACGGATTCAAGTTGCACCAGTGGCCCAAAGATGCGAAAGTGGCAAGAAATTGGACGTTTGTTCCGCACACTTTACCGACGAAAGCTATGCTACGACAGAGATGGCAAGAATGTGTGGATATCCTGCGACACTCAAAGCAGATGCATTTCCAACGATAAAGTCAAAGAAATCTGCCGCCAGACCCCCATTGAATCTGCCGGAGTGTGTGAGCAATTCAGGGACAAAGGACCTCGCTAGCACGGCAAGCAATGGCAACAGTTTGTTCCCGCAGACGAGCGAGCTAAACCCCCTATTGACCCTAGCTTCCCTGGCCTGCTGACATCAACTCCAAAACTGGACAGATCAGCTTTCAGGAAAAGAGCGCGGATGAGGGTATGTCTACAGAATATATTAATTGATGAAAATTGGGCTGTCTGCACTCTCAAAGTGCATGTTGTTGCCAAATGTATTTCATATGCTGTAAACCTAGTTCATAGTTGTTAGTTTCCTTTAATGCCAAACAAACACATACCAATCGTTGGTTAGAAGGCGATCGCCGAATTTGTCCTCGATTTCTCCCGTGTCGCTGGCTGTCGTGTCGTTTTCGTCGGTTTCGCTTGCATACGGTTCAAACCGATATGGCTCAATAGCTTCAGTTTCTTCTTCAATTTCGTTTTCGCTACCTGCCTCCACACTACAACCATCCGTTTCAATACATTCGTAATCTGTTGAATCGCTTAAGCCGCTGAAATCCGAGTCTGAATCCGAGCTAATGTCGCTATAGCTTGCTGTTCTTTCCGCCATGTTTGTTTGTGTTGGCTTCACTATGTGACGTCACAGGAAAATGGACGGGTGGTTAAAATCAGGCACTTTGAAGCTTTTTTTTAGGGATATTGCGTGATGGGTAAAATTTTGAAAAAAACTTCGAAAAATATAATAAGCCACTGGGAACTGATATTTAATGGTTTTAACAATTCTGAAATTGTGATAATGTTCCCCTTTAACAGCATGACAATGAAGTAAATTCAATCAATGTAAACATGGTTCTTTCAATTAATTGAAACAGCCGCCACCTTGCACAATAATACAAGCAAACTGGCAAAAGCACAGACGCCCAGTGTGAGCACAGGCAGGGCCTGGAGAAGAAGGGGGGATTATGGCCAAGTTCAGCACGGTAGAGATAGGGGGCTAATAAGCCTTTCAAAAAGAGTGGAAAAGGTGTATTTTGACTTCCTGTATGTGCAAGGCGCCTATAATCCATACACTGTATCTGCACGTTTCTAAACTGGATGCACACAGAATAAATCATTATAATAACAACGGACATGAACATCACAGTGTCTCACACAAACATCCCCTTATGACCACAGAGGTGAGCAGCCCTGCATCTGTCTTTATTATGTGTTGCTGTTTCACAGGACCACTGCGGCAACCAACGTGTCCCTGTGAACAAATGAGGCACTGCGAGATCACTTTATGCCTTCTTTTCCATTGCAGCAAAACTAGTTATTAACACTATCAATTAAGTCGTTCCTTAATTTATGTTAGTTCTGAAGAGCTGCTGTCCTGCCGAAGCCTACCAGTTGCCTTGTGTCTTTCTTTTCAAAACAATAAAAGGCCTGCGAGTTCGGTCAAAGGCGCGCACAAACATGCACTCAAATTTCCATATTGAAGGCAATTAACTTGAATGTTAATAGAACAGGCATCCACATCCCACAATGCTTATTGTCAAAAAACAAAGAAGTCACTGACTTACATCTCGGATGAAGTACTCAAGGGTAGCATAGGCTATGGCGATGCCATCGTGGGTGCTGGTGCCCCGACCAAGCTCGTCCAAGATGACCAGGGAACGCTCAGTTGCGTGGGAAATAATCTCTGACGCCTCCATCAGCTCCTCCATGAAGGTGCTGCGCCCTTTGTAGATGTTGTCGGACGCTCCCATTCTGATGATAAGGCACACAGGAGAGTTCAAGGAATAAAATGGCTTGAATAAAGAAAACTTAAAAAAAATGGAATGCTTAGACCAGGGGTGTCAAACTCATTAGCTCAGAGGTCGCATGGAGGAAAATCTATTCCAACACGGGCTGGACAGGTAAAATCAAGGCATAATAATTTAAAAATAAAGACAACTTTGAAAATAGTTGTCTTTGTTTTACCTTAGCCAAAAATAGAACAAGGTCATTCTAAAAATATACACATTACAAATAATCCTATTGGCAAAACACTTTAATAAGGTTGAAAATTCTGAGGAAAAAATTGGTGCAGTTTCAAAACACCATGAAGAACACAATGAACTTAGACTTTGTCTTAGTGTTTTTACAAAGCCATTAAACTTTAAGCACTTCCTGTTTAGCATTCTGATGTTGGCAGTTCACCATTAAAGACGTGTTCGGAAAAGAAAACAAGTGTTTACTCACACCGCAGCATTGGTGACATCCACAACTGCCACAACACATTAATGTATCATCATTCAAATCTTACAATTATAATATAATCAAAACAATTGTCAAAATGACCGAATTAAAGGTGACATAACTATAAACTTAACCAATGTGAACATGGTAGATTTATGCATAAAATAAAATATAAGAAACAACAAATGCAGAAACACAATTTTACAATGGCGTTTAGAGTGCATTTCACGCAGTCAACAAATTGCAAGTGCTACACAGAATTTTAACTACAAAGACTTAAATCTTTGCATCTTGCCGTTTTGTTACTTTATCTGTTGAGTGGATAATTTACAATAAAAAATGTATGGTGCGTCATTACATCATTCGTCTGCCTCCAGCCGCAACAGGAGCAGCTGATTGCTTGTACTTGCGCTGATTGGAGTAGCGGCAGCCAATCCACAGGGCGCTTAAAGTCAGCTGACATGTCATCCTAAACAGTGTGATGTGGGTTACACTGGAATTGCTATTGTGACATTCAGTGGACACATTTAGAACAGCAGTTTATTTAATTAAAAAAACTGCAGCTCATATTTTTACTTTACAAACTTATTTTGCGGGCCATACGTTTGACACCTCTGGCCTAGACCAAAACCCATTGGACGTTACCAACTGCTCCGAGTCTGTGCTCTGGTGAAATGTGTAAATGCACTTTTTTCTTTTGTTTTGCTTGATTTCCTGGTACCTAATAAAGGGACCTTCTGCTCTCACACCGCCTGCCTTCTTTGCGTCCTGGGATCACGCCAACAATGCTGAATCACAACCATAACACTAAAGCCAATAATGTGGAAAAAAGTAATTTATATTCCTGGGGGGAAAAAAATCTGTGATTATGGCATACTGCTACACCCCGAAGGAAAAACTAGCAGCGGTCGTGGTCACTCGTGATAAGTTAATAGGGCTATCTGGAACCTTCAGCTCTAACTATGAAAAGATTCATCATATAGTGTTTAGCACGTACTGTATGTATGATTTTGATCCTGTCTAAATTAAGGAAAATGCAACATAAACCAAAAAAATGTGCACCCAATTCTTGTTTTCAAAGATAATTTAAGAAGTACATCCACACTGGAAAAATAACAGATCCAATCATTGACATTCATGCCCACAAGTATACAATTGTAGATTGTATGAAAATGTGTTTGGCCTTGGAGGATATAAGCAGTCAAGTGAGTGCCACTGTAGTTTTTTTTTATTTTTTAAATGTACATAAATTCCAAAGACAGTCTCCCATTTACATTCAAGCGTGTCTTCTCCTCTCCTGATTGACTCTCGACATTCTAACTTTCAATGAAGCACACAGACATTAATCCTCCCCTATTACCATGGTTACGCCACACGCTATATGGTAGAGGGGCGTAGGGCGTGGCGGGCATGCAGCTGCATTACATTAGCTAATTTACAACAGCAGTGTGTGCGGGCATAGCAAAGGCTCAGGGGAAATTATGGCCGTGTGTGTGTGTGTGTGTGTGTGTGTGTGTGTGTGTGTGTGTGTGTGTGTGTGTGTGTAAGACAAGGGCACAATCCAATGTCGGCAGACAGGAGAACATGCACTATCAGTGCCTGTTTGCAAATCTCACATTCCAACCAAAACAATAATGGTGAAGGTAGTCTCCATTTATTATCACTTACAACTTTCCAGAAAACATGCATTTAGTGCTGTTTCCTTTCATGAATTTTAAATTCAGCCTCACTGGATTCACAATTCCATTATCATGCTGGTCATAGTAATAGTTCCATTAAAGTGCTGCTGTCACTCATGTTTGCATGCATAATCAAACAGTCCTATGGCATTTTAGCGGCAGGACTGTAAGTGGAGAGATCACTAAATGAAAGCTTAAATACAACTTACAGGAAGACACACACATGTAGAGCATAATGGCATGCATTAATATTAATGAATACTTTATTTTTTAAATATATCAGCTCTTTAAAAGCATTGTTTTTCTATTATGGAGATGTATTCCCTCACTGACCACAACATTAGGAACACCTACAGTTGAAAAGCTATGTCAAAAAGTTTGTGTTGTTAATTCACACTACAATTTTCGACAAGATTCAGAAGTAGTATCAGAGCTGTAAAAGAAGTGGGATGGCAGTGTGGAACCCTAAATCTATTTCACCCGCCTGGTGTTGAACACAATTGTTTCTGTCCGACAAGTACTAGAGGAGTATATCCGTAAATGTTATCCTAATCAGATTTTTAGGTAGAAAAATGGTGCAGCACAGAGACAGCATTGAACAGAGAAAGTACTGATTAAAGGGTAACTGGGAAACTGCCTCGCAGTGCAGCCCTGCCTTTGTCTAGCACAAGGGTGCACACACACTTTTTCAGCAAGCGATCCACTTACCAAATGACCAAGTCGAGGTGATCTACCTCATGCCAAGGAGAAGCCAGAGCTTAAAAAACCCTATTACACTGCTAAAGTCTTCTGTCTGGAATAATGCTATTAATGCTGCACATGAACTTTAACTCCCTAAAAAAGTAAAAGTTCAAACTGTCCTTATTCATTTTTTTTTTTTTTAGAATTGTGTAATCTACCAGTAGTTTGCCATTTGTTATGTTTAGTTTTAAAAATCATAAGGATACCTAAGATTTAATCTACATTTATCACACTTCCTAGTGGTATAGATCAGTGGTCTTCATTGGGGCAGTTGCGAGAGACTAAGGCTGATTAAACGTTTTATATACATGTATATACACATAAATATACATATTCATGTATACATACAAAAATATATATACACATATGCCTATATATACACATATATATTATATATATACACATACATACACTACTTATTTATACATACAGTATAAATATATATATACTTATTAATACTCTATATTCTCACAATCATAAAAATATTTATTTTTTTAAAACGATGAATGCAACGTGCATGCAAATTCTGGAGCCTGGAACGGTGAAATGGATGAGAGAACGTGAGTCAACGTCTACTAGAAGTTTGTGATGTCATCATGGTAACTACTTTTTATTTGACACAGCATTAGTATGCCTAATCAATAATCACTAAACTCAACAAAATAAGTAAGATACGATTTCCGTGTAGACGTAACCACAGACGGAGTCAAAAACAATTGCCAATAAAACGGAATCTGCTGATAAACGCTAAATAATATCAGTGAAAATTACATAAATGTGAGTGAAATGCTGTCATTATGAGTAGAAGGAATATTTGTTTGAAAAATAATGTGTCTGGACCGCTCATTCATCCCCAAAACACGTCCTAAACTAAAACATTGTTATGTCTTGGCCGCATGGTTGCGGTGGTTGTGTCCCCAAGATGCAAAAAGGAAGGCAGGGAGGCAAAATGCAGGCAAGATGCTCCTTTATTCATCAATAAGTGAGGGTAAAAAACTCCGGCAAAGCTTAACTCAGGAATGATCAACGGCCAGTGACAAATAGGAGAAACCAAAAACGCAAGCTGTCGCAAAAAGCGAGTGACACTGCCAGACAGAGTGTGGCGCGGCATGAATAAATAGCTCTCTGATTAGTGACCAGGAGCAGGTGAGCATCCCAATAAACTAACCAGAGGCAGGTGACAAAAATCAGCACCCATGGCAACTCGAAAACCCAACGAGGGTGCTGAAACAGAAATAAACAACTAAGAAAAAACAAACAAAACAATGTCGATACGGTAACTCGAAACAGCGGCAACGACATCATGGATGTAACATCAATGTAAAAACAGAAAAACAGTACCCTGCAGGCGCAACTTGACAGTCCTTTCTTTACTCATCAAGCTGAGAAAAACAGTACAGCACACTTCCCCCCTTCACGATAAAAGCGCAGTACACCACATCTGGTCTGACTGCACAAACGAAATAGAGGTTTCAAATAAGTACCTTACACAAGCATAATGTACTTAAAGAACTTACTGATACATTCATAAAATTATTATGCTTTGACTCAAAATACTGGTCAAAATTGTCCAAAGATGTATTGCACCAATAAATGTGAGGATTTTTGCTTTAAATTAAGAAACATTATATAACATTATATTTTACACAAAAAGCATACACTCTATGGTGGTAAAACAGAAAAACTTAATTTTATTTTTTGCATAGTTATTTTACTTGTTGTGGTTTATTCAATAATTGTTTGTATATATTTTTAAACTATATATAAAGATGAGTTTTGGTAGTGCAATAAATACGAAAGTTTTCCAAAATAATAAATAATTGTGTTATTAATCGTGATAACAATATCGATCAATATAATCGTGATTATTTTTGCCATAATCGTCCAGCCCTAATACACATATATACACACACACACACACACACACACACACACTATATAAGCACAAAGGTATTCATACCCCTTGCAAATTTTGACATAAGTTACTTTTATTCAACCAACAAATTTTCTTGATTGGGAATGACACAGGCGTTTCGCAGAAGATAATGAAACAATTTACAAGAGGTATCCATCCATCCATCCATCTATCCATTTTCTACCGCTTGTCCCTTTCGGGGTTGCGGGGGGTGCTGGAGCCTATCTCAGCTGCATTCGGGCGGAAGGCGGGGTACACCCTGGACAAGTCGCCACCTCATCGCAGGGCCAACACAGATAGACAGACAGCATGCACACTCAAATTCACACACTAGGGCCAATTTTTTGTGTTGTCAATCAACCTATCCCCAGGTGCATGTCTTTGGAGGTGGGAGGAAGCCGGACTACCCGGAGGGAACCCACGCACTCACTGGGAGAACATGCAAACAGATTGGATCTACTGCCACATTCAAATAACGGGCAACAACTCTGGTGGACATTCCTGCAGTCAGCATGCCAACTGCATGCTCAGAGTGGCCTTTTATTGTGGGCAGCCTAAGGCACACCTGTGCAATTATCATACTGTTTAATCAGCATCTTGATATGCCACAGAAAGATCCTGAGCCCGGGATTGAACTCAGGACCTTCGTATTGTGAGGCACATGCACTAACCCCTGGACCACCGTGCTGCCCACAAGAGGTATCATTGTGGAAAAAAATGTTTTGCTTTGTATGTTTTTATTTACATTTAAACAAAAAGTGGCATGTCCAAAATGATTCATACACTTCTTTATTGGCTATTAGAGCAATCAGACGCTTCGTATAATTGCAGACCACCTTTTTGCATGTCTCGCCTGGTATTTTTGCCCATTCATCTTTAGCGATGAGCTCCAACTCTTTCAAGTTGCAAGGTCTCCTAGTCAGCACCCTGATCTTTAGTTCCCTCTTTACAGATTCCCAATTGGATTTAAGTCAGGACTCCGACGTGGCCACTGCAAAACGTTAATGTTTTTGTCCGCGAATCATTTCTTCACCACTTTTGCTGTTTGTGTTGGGTCGTTGTTGTGTTGAAATGTTCACTGGTGCCCAAGGTCAAGAGTCTGTGCAGACTTGTTGAGAATCTCGATGTATTGCTCTTTTTTAAATGGTGCTGTTTACTGTTATTAGGTTCCCTGGTTAATTAGTTGAAAAACACCCCCAAAGCATTAGGTTCCAACCACCATGTTTGACAATAGGGATGATGTCTTTAGGGTTGAAGGCTTCTCCTTTTTTACACCAAATGAAGGATACATTATTGTAGCCAAACATTTAAATTTTTATGTGACCATAAAAAGAAGACCAGAAATATTGTTCTTTGTCCAGATGAGCATTTGCAAAGGCCAAGCAGGTTCCGTTGGACGGTCTGCCTTGAGATGTTGCCACCAGTAGAGCAAAGATTTACCAGAATGGCCTTTGTGGTGATCCTTGGATTCTTTTTCACTCTTCTCACAATCCTCCTGTCCAGCACAGGTGTCACTTTCGGCATCTGATCACGTCCTGTGAGATTTTCCACCCTGTCCACAAACCAACTGAAGAGAGCTGCTGTTTTTCACCTTTTCAGTTGATTAAAACAACTGTTCCCAGTGAATCAGGGTAATTAAGATGCTTTAGAACAGCTTGGACACTTTGGAATGGTATAAAACTTAGGATTTTCCCATGGACTGTGACAGTTTGCAAAGGGTACAAACCATTTTGGACATGCCACTTTTTGGTAAAGGGTAAATAAAAGCTGAGAAACATTTTTTTCCACAATGATGCCTCTTGTACATCTTTTTATTATCTTCTAGGAGACATCTGTGTCATGTCTACACTGTCATATACGCCGATCCACTGCATACCAAACATGCTCAATGGGTGACATGTCCGGTGAGTATGCTGGCCATGCAAGAACTGGGATGTTTTCAACTTCCAGGAACTGTGTACAGATCCTTCCAACATGGGGCTATGCATTGTCATGCTGCAACATGAGGTGATAGTTTCGAGTGAATGGCACAACAATGGGCATCAGGATCTAGTCATGGTATCTGTGTGCATTAAAAATACCATCAATAAAATGCACTTGCGTTCTTCTGTCCATAACATACGCCTGCCCATAACATAACTCCACCCCCACTATGGGCCACTCGATTCACAACGTTGACATCAGCAAACCACTCTCCCACACAACGCCACACACGCTGTCTGCCATCTGCCCTGAACAGTGAAAACCGAGAGAGAACACTTCTCCAACGTGCCAGACACCATTGAATGTGAGCATTTGCCCATTCAAGTCGGTTACGACGACGAACTGCAGTCAGATCGAGACCGATGAGGACAACGAGCATGCAAATGAGCTTTCCTGAGACGGTTTCTCATAATTTGTGCAGAAATTATTTGGTTATGCAAACCAATTGTTACAGCAGCTGTCCGAGTGGCTGGTCTAAGACAATCATGGAAGTGCACCTGCTGGATGTGGAGGTCCTGGGCTGGTGTGGTTACACGTGGTCTGCGGTTGTGAGGCTGGTTGGATGTACTGCCACATTCAAATAACGGGCAACAACTCTGGTGGACATTCCTGCAGTCAGCATGCCAACTGCACGCTCCCTCAAATTTTGCAACATTTGTGGCATTGTGCTGTGTGATAAAACTACTTCAGAGTGGCCTTTTATTGTGGGCAGCCTAAGGCACACCTGTGCAATAATCATACTGTTTAATCAGCATCTTGATATGCCACACCTGTGAGGTGGGATGGATTATCTTGGAAAATAAAATATGCTCACTAACATATTTAGACGGATTTGTGAACAATATCTGAGAGGAATAGGTTTTTATGTATAGAGTAAAAGTTTTAGATCTTTGAGTTTAACACATGAAAAATGGGAGCAAAAACAAAAGTGTTGCAATTATATTTTTGTTTAGTGTATATACATATACAGTACATATGCATATATATACATACATATACAGTACATATGCATATATATATATATATATATATATATATATATATATACATACATACATACATATATACTATATTATATATATATATATATATATATATATATATATATATATATATATATATATATATATATATATATATATATATATATATATATATATATATATCCATCCATCCATCCATCCATTTTCTACCGCTTGTCCCTTTATATATATAATATAGTATGTATGTGTGTGTATGTATATATAAATATATATATGTTATGGGTGTAACGGTACGTGTATTTGTATTGAACCGTTTCCGTACGGGGGTTTCGGTTCGGTTCGGAGGTGTACCGAACGAGTTTCCACACGGACATATCAAGTAGCGTACCGCACGTTGTGTAAACAATGCACACCGAGGCACAACACACAGCATGCTAGCAGCGACCGGGCTACGACAACATGTAAAAGCCAGAGCTGGAAGACCCTCTTGCCTCGTTAAGATCTCCCGTTTGGGAACACTTGGGCTTTGCGGTGCGATACAACAATGGGGGACGGATGTTTGCCGACATTATTCAGCAGCGGTAGGGTATGCTTCTGACAACACGTCAAACATGCTATCCCATTTGAAGCGTCACCACCCCCAAGTGAACATCGCTTCAACGAAGAGAAAGACGAGCGTCGTGCAAACACCGCATTCAAGCAGCCTCTCCTCGGCGAGTCAGACAGGGCT